>NC_069503.1:664262939-664310439 GCF_027579735.1 Bombina bombina | reverse complement strand
GTTATTAACTATTTAATAACTACCTAGCTAAAATAAATACAAAAGTACCTGTAAAATAAAACCTAACCTAAGTTACAATAACACCTAACACTACACTATAATTAAATAAATTAACTAAATTAAATACAATTACCTAAATTAAATTAAATTAGCTAAAGTACAAAAAAAAAAAACAATAAATTACAGAAAATAATAAACAAATTACAGATATTTAAACTAATTACACCTAATCTAATAGCCTTATCAAAATAAAAAAGCCCCCCCAAAATAAAAAAAAAATCCTAGCCTAAACTACCAATAGCTCTCAAAAGGGCCTTTTGTGGGGCATTGCCCCAAAGTAATCAGCTCTTTTACCTGAAAAAAAAATACAAGCAACCCCCCAACAGTAAAAAACACCACCCACACAACCAACCCCCCAAATAAAATACTATCCTAAAACCCTAGCCTAAACTGAACTACCAATAGCCCTTAAAAGGGCCTTTTGCTGGGCATTGCTCTTTTACCTGTAAAAAAAATTACAAACAACCCCCCCAACAGTAAAACCCAATCCCCCAAATAAAATACTCTCTAAAAAAACCTAAGCTCCCCATTGCCCTGAAAAGGGCATTTGGATGGACATAGCCCTTAAAAGGGCAGTTAGCTCTTTTGCAGGCCCAAACCCTTACCTAAAAATAAAACCCACCCAATACACCCTTAAAAAAAACTAACACTAACCCCCTGAAGATCGACTTACCGGGAGAAGTTTTCATCCAAGCCGGGCCGAAGTCCTCAATGAAGCCAGGAGAAGTCTTCATCCAAGCCGGGCCAAAGTCCTCAACGAAGCCAGGAGAGGTCTTCATCCAAGCCGGGGCGAAGTGGTCCTCCAGACGGGCAGAAGTCTTCATCCAGACGGCCTCTTCTATCTTTATCCATCTGGCGCGGAGCGGGTCCATCTTCAAGACATCTGACGTGGAGCATCCTCTTCATCCGACGACTAAAACAGAATGAAGGTACCTTTAAGTGACGTCATCCAAGATGGCGTCCCTTAGATTCCGATTGGCTGATAGAATTCTAGAATTCTATCAGCCAATCAGAATTAAGGTAGAAAAAATCATATTGGCTGATTGGATCAGCCAATAGGATTGAAGTTCAATCCTATTGGCTGATCTAATCAGCCAATAGGATTTTTTCTACCTTAATTCCGATTGGCTGATAGAATTCTATCAGCCAATCGGAATCTAAGGGACGCCATCTTGGATGACGTCACTTAAAGGTACCTTCATTCATCTTTAGTCGTCGGATGAAGACTTCTCCCGGTAAGTCGATCTTCAGGGGGTTAGTGTTAGTTTTTTTTAAGGGTGTATTGGGTGGGTTTTATTTTTAGGTAAGGGTTTGGGCCTGCAAAAGAGCTAACTGCCCTTTTAAGGGCAATGTCCTCCCAAATGCCCTTTTCAGGGCAATGGGGAGCTTAGGTTTTTTTAGAGAGTATTTTATTTGGGGGATTGGGTTTTACTGTTGGGGGGGTTGTTTGTATTTTTTTTTTTTACAGGTAAAAGAGCTGATTACTTTGGGGCAATGCCCAGCAAAAGGCCCTTTAAAGGGCTATTGGTAGTTCAGTTTAGGCTAGGGTTTTTTTTATTTTGGGGGGGCTTTTTTATTTTGATAGGGCTATTAGATTAGGTGTAATTAGTTTAAATATCTGTAATTTGTTTATTATTTTCTGTAATTTAGTGTTCTTTTTTTGTTCTTTAGCTAATTTAATTTAATTTAGGTAATTGTATTTAATTTAGTTAATTTATTTAATTATAGTGTAGTGTTAGTGTAACTTAGGTTAGGTTTTATTTTACAGGTACTTTTGTATTTATTTTAGCTAGGTAGTTATTTAATAGTTAATAACTATTTAATAACTATTCTACCTAGTTAAAATAAATACAAACTTGCCTGTAAAATTAAAATAAACCCTACGATAGATAGAATGTAACTATTAGTTATATTGTAGCTAGCTTAGACCTAGATTACAAGTTTTGTCGGTAAAAACTTGCATTGCTAACGAGCCTTTTTTTTCCAGCGCACACTTTAAACAACACTTTTACAAGTTTTCTGAATGGCTGCATTAGCCTCAGAAAAGTGAGCGTTGAGCAAATTTAGTGCCACTTCTACCTTTAATACCAGCGTTGCTTACGGTAGCGGTAAGATGGCTAAAACGTGCTCATGCACGATTTCCCCATAGGATACAATGGGGCTGATTCAGCTGGAAAAAAAACTAACACCTGCAAAAAAGCAGCGTTCAGCTCTTAACGCAGCCCCATTGTTTCCTATGAGAAAATTATTTTAATGTCTACACCTAACACCCTAACATGAACCCCGAGTCTAAACTCCCCTAATCTTACACTTATTAACCTCTAATCTTCTGCCCCCAACATCGTCGCCACCCGCATTATACTATTAACTCCTAATCTGCTGCTCCGGACACCGCCGCCACCTACATTATCCCTATGAACCCCTAATCTGCTGCCCCTAACATCGCCAACACCTATATTATTTTTATTAACCCCTAATATGCCGCCCCAAACGTCGCCGCCACCTACCTACAATTATTAACCCCTAATCTGCCGCCCCCAACGTCGCCGCTACTATATTAAATGTATTAACCCCTAAACCTAAGTCTAACCCTAACCCTAACACCCCCTAACTTAAATCTATTTTCAATAAATCAAAATAAAATTTCTATAATTAAATAAATTATTCCTATTTAAAAATAAATATTACCTATAAAATAAACCCTAATATAGCTACAATATAACTAATAGTTACATTGTAGCTATTTTAGGGTTTATATTTATTTTACAGGTAACTTGGTATTTATTTTAACTAGGTACAATAGCTATTAAATTGTTAATAACTATTTAATAGCTACCTAGCTAAAATAATTACAAAATTACCTGTAAAATAAATCCTAACCTAAATTACAAATACACCTAGCACTACACTATCAATAAATTAATTAAACAAATTAAATACAATTATCTAAAGAAAAATAATTAAATAAACTAAACTATATTACAAAAAAACCCCCACTAAATTGCAAAAAATAAAAAAATATTACAAGAAGTTTAATCTAATTACACCTAATCTAAGCCCCCTAATAAAATAAAAAAGCCCCCCAAAATAATCAACTAAATTACAAAGTAATCAGCTCTTTTACCAGCCCTTAAAAGGGCTTTTTGCGGGGCATTGCCCCAAAGTAATCAGCTCTTTTACCTGTAAAAAAAAGGAAATACAATACCCCCCCAACATTACAACCCACCACCCACACACCCCTTCAACCAATCGGATATTTCCTACATTAATTCCAATTGGCTGATAGATTCCTATCAGCCAATCAGGAATTTGAGGGATGCCATCTTGGATGACATAATTTAAAGGAACCTTCAATCTTTGTTAGGACTACGATTGAAGAGGATGGCTCCGAGTTGGCTGGATAGAAGATGGCTCCGCTCTGCTCCGCTCCGGAAGGATGAAAATAGAAGATGCCGCCTGGATGAAGACTTCTGCTGGTCTGGATGTCCTCTTCTGCCTGGATAGAATGAAGACTTCTGCCGGTCCGGATGTCCTCTTCTGCCCCATCGGTGCCCGGCTGGGTGAACACGGCTAAAGGTAATCTGATCTTCAATGGGGTAGTGTTAGGTTTTTTAAGGGGGGATGGGGTGCGTTTTAGAGTAGGGGTGTTTGGGTGGTGGGTTGTAATGTTGGGGGGGTTCATAGGTATAATGTAGGTGGCGGCGGAGATGTCCGGTGGGCAGATTTGGGGTTAAAAATATTTATTTTAGTGTTTGCAATGTGGGGGGGCCTCGGTTTAGGGGTTAATAGGTAGTTTATGGGTGTTAGAGTACTTTGTAGCACTTTAGTTAAGAGCTTTATGTTCCGGTGTTAGCCCATAAAACTATTAACTACTGACTTTTATATGCGGTAGGAGTCTTGAAGGTAGAGGCTGTACCGCTCACTTCTTCCAAGACTTGTAATACCAGCGTTAGCCAAATCCCATTAAAAAGATAGGATACGCAATTGATGTAAGGGGATTTGTGGTATGGAAAAGTCACAGATAAAAATTGAGCGGTAGACCCTTTCCTGCCTGACTCGTAATACCAGCAGGCTTTAAAAAGCAGCGTTAGGACCCTTTAAAGCTGCTTTTTAAAGCTAACGCAGAACTCGTAATCTAGCCGTTAAGGTTTATTTTATAGGAAAGTATTTAGTTTTAAATAGGAATAATTTTGTTAATTATAGTAATTTTATTTAGATTTAATTTAATTATATTTAAGTTAGGGGGTGTTAGGGTTAGGGTTAGACTTAGGTTTAGGGGTTAATACATTTAGTATAGTGGTGGCGATGTTGGGGGCGGCAGATTAGGGGTTAATAAATGTAGGTAGATGGTGTCGATGTTAGGGATGGCAGATTAGGGGTTAATAATATTTAACTAATGTTTGCAAGGCTTGAGTACTGGCTGTTTAGGGGTTAATATGTTTATTATAGTGTTGGGATGGCAGATTAGGGGTTAATAAGTGTAGGTAGGTTGCGGCGACATTGGGGGTGGCAGATTAGGGGTTAATAAATATAATGTAGCTGTTGGCAATGTTGGGGGCAGCATATTAGCGGTTCATAAATTTAATTTAGGTGGCGGCGGTGTCCGGAGCGGCAGATTAGGGGTTAAAAATGTTATTATAGTGTTTGCGATGTGGGAGGGCCTCGGTTTAGGGGTTAATAGGTAGTTTATGGGTGTTTGTGTACTTTTCAGCACTTTAGTTATGAGTTTTATGCTACAGCATTGTACCATAAAACTCATAACTACTGACTTTTAAATGCGTTAGGGCTCTTGGAGGTAGAGGGTGTACTGCTCACTTTTTGGCCTCCCAGGACAGACTCTTAATATCAGTGCTATGGAAGTCCCATAGAAAAAAGACTTTACGAAGTTTACGTAAGTCGTTTTGCGGTAAGGCCAAAGAAGTGTGCGGTGACCCTAAACCAAAAGCAGCGTTAGGACCTCTTAATGCTGCTTTTTTACTCTAATGCACAACTCGTAAGCTGTATGTATCTGTGTTTTATGTGTTGATTATTCTTGATTCTAATATTGTGAAACATTAAAATCCTGAAAAACATAAAACAAATATTTGATTCCTATATAATTACTTCATTAACATATCTGAAACAAGCTTTGTTGAATCAAGTGATATACATGATTTCCATTTTTGATCATATAAAAGATCAATAATATTTGTGCTACAACTGGGGAACCTAGAAAACAAATTATTGCCTACAGGGGTACTTGCTGAGAAACACTGATCTACACCATATTTTATTAAAATTCAATGTACTTTATGTTAAAATGTTTAGCATTTTACTTACGGCTAGATTACGAGTTTTGCGTTATGAAAGGCTCAGTGCTAACTTGCAAGTTATTGCCACCACTCACCTCCCTATAGCGCTGCTTTTACAGGTTTTCATAAACCCAGCGTTAGCAGGCAATATTGCAGCATTGAGCAAAATTTAGCTCCATACCGCACCCAAATACCAGCGCTGCTTTGAGCTGGTTTTACGTGCTCGTGCACGATTTCCCCATAGACATCAATGGGGAGAGCCAGCTAAAAAAAAGCCTAACACCTGCAATAAAGGAGTGTAAAACTCAGTAACGCTGCCCCATTGATTCCTATGGGGAAAGAAAATTTATGTTTACACCTAACATCCTAACATAAACCCCAAAAAAACCCTAATCTGCTACCCCCGACATCGCTGACACCTGCATTACAGTTATTAACCCCTAATCTGCCACCCCAGACACAGCCAACACCTACATTACAGTTATTAACCCCTAATATGCTGCCCCCAAAGTTGCCGCCACCTACCTACACTTATTGACCCCTAATCTTCCACCCCAGAGACCGCCGCCACCAACCTTCACTTATAAACCCTTAATATGCCATCCCCAACGTCGCCGCCACCTACATTACACTTATTAACCCCTAATCTGCCTAATCACTAATAGTCACATTGTAGCTATCTTAGGTTTTATTTTTATTTCACAGCTAAGTTTGTATTTATTTTAACTAGTTATAATAGTTAGTAAATAGTTATTAACTATTTACTAGCTACCTAGCTAAAATAAATACAAATTTACCTGTAAAATAAAACCTAACCAGAGTAACACTAACACCTAAATTTACACTATAATTAAATAAATTTAAATTAATTTAATGCAATTAACTGAATTACAAAAAAACCCCACTAAATTACACAAAATAAAAAAGAAATGATCAAATATTTAAACTAATTATACCTAATCTAATAGCTCTATCAAAATAAAAAAGCCCCCCAAAATAAAAAAAACCTAGCCTACAATAAACATTGCCCCAAAGAAATCAGCTCTTTACCTGTGAAAAATAATACAAACAACCCCCCAACAGTAAAACCCACCACCCACACAACCAAACCCCCCAAATAAAATCCTATCCAAAAAAAAGCTCCCCATTGCCCTGAAAAGGGCATTTGTATGGGCATTGCCCTTAAAAGGGCATTTAGCTCTTTTTCTGCCCAAACCCTAAGCTAAAAATAAAACCCACCCAATAAAACCTTAAAAAAACTAACATTAACCCCCGAAGATCCACTTACAGTTTTTGAAAACTGGACATCCATCCTCAACAAAGCCCGGAGAAGTCTTCATCCAAGTGGCAAGAAGTCTTCATCCAAGCGGCAAGAAGTGGTCCTCCAGACGGGCAGAAGTCTTCATCCAGACGGCATCTTCCATCTTCATCCTTCCAACGCAGAGCGGCTCCATCTTAATTAAAGGTAAAAAAATCCTATTGGCTGATGCAATCAGCCAATAGGATTGAGCTTCAATCCTATTGGCGCTGGATGTCTTGAAGCTGCTACACAACAGAAGGATGAAGATAGAAGATGTCATCTGTATGAAGACTTCTGCCCGTCTGGAGGATCACTTCTTTCTGCTTGGATGAAGACTTCTCCCGGCTTCGTTGAGGACTTCTTACCGCTTGAATGAAGACTTCTCCCGGCTTCGTTGAGGATGGATGTCCGGTCTTCAAAAACTGTAAGTGGATCTTCGGGGGTTAGTGTTAGGTTTTTAGATAGAATTTTATTTGGGGGGTTTGGTTGTGTGGGTGGTAGGTTTTACTGTTGGGGGGTTGTTTGTATTTTTTTTACAGTGAAAGAGCTGATTTCTTTGGGGCAATGCCACACAAAAGGCCCTTTTAAGGGCCATTGGCAGTTTAGTTTAGGCTAGGTTTTTTTTTTATTTTTGGGGGGCTTTTCATTTTGATAGGGCTATTGGATTAGGTGTAATTAGTTTAAATATTTGATCATTTCTTTTTTATTTTGTGTAATTTAGTGTTTGCTTTTTTTGTAATTTAGTTAATTGTATTTAATTAATGTAATTTATTTAATTGTAGTGTAAGGTTAGGTGTTAGTGTAACTCAGGTTAGGTTTTATTTAACAGGTAAATTTGTATTTATTTTAGCTAGGTAGTTAGTAAATAGTTAATAACTATTTAGTAACTAGTCTACCTAGTTAAACTAAATACAAATTTACCTGTGAAATAAAAATTAACCTAAGCTAGCTACAATGTAACTATTAATTATATTGCAGCTAGCTTAGAGTTTATTTTTTAGGTAAGTATTTAGTTTTAGGTTAGGTTTAGGGGTTATTGACTTTAGTATAGTGGCGGTGATGTTATGGACAGCAGATTAGGGGTTAATAATATTTAACTAGTGTTTACAATGCTGGAGTGCGGCAGTTTAGGGGTTAATATGTTTATTATAGTGGCGGCAATGTCCAGAGCAGCAGATAAGGGGTTAATAATTTTATTTTAGTGTTTGCGATGCCGGAGGGCCTTGGTTTAGGGGTTAATAGGTAGTTTATGGGTGTTAGTGTACTTTTTAGCATTTTAGCTATGAGTTTTATGGTACAGCTCTGTAACATAAAAGCCATAACTATTGACTTTTAGTTTACGGTATGGATCTTGACGGTATAGGGTATACCGCTCACTTTTTGGCCGGACAGGCAAACTCGTAATACCGGCGCTGTGGAAGTCCTATTGAAAAAGGACTTTTTGAAAGCTGCTGTAGTTAAGTTGCATTACGGCCAAAAAAGTGTGCGGTACAGATATACCTGCAAAACTCGTAATACCAGCGGTAGTGGAAAAGAGTCATAACGCTGCTTTTTCACTCATCTCACAAAACTTGTAATCTAGCTGTTAGTTTTTCTAGAAAGGCAAATTTAGTGTTGATTACAACATAATATGCACAACTCCAGGCAATGTCCATAATCTCACTGGTCCTTTTATCAATTACATATACAACTGTGTGCAAAATATTAATTGTGGGCTTTAATGTAAATGTTTTAGGTATTGATCTATTATTATTAGGTGGCCAGCAACAAAGTTGCAGGACAACCTATTGTTATTGTTCGGATTATTAGGTGGCCATGCAACGAAGTTGCAGGACAACCTATTGTTATTGCCAGGATTATTAGGTGGCAATGCAACGAAGTTGCAGGACAACCTATTGTTATTGTCAGGATTATTATTATTATTATTTTTTTTAGGTGGCCATGCAACGAAGTTGCAGGACAACCTATTGTTATTGTCAAGATTATTATTATTATTATTATTATTATTTTTAGGTGGCCATGCAACGAAGTTGCAGGACAACCTATTGTTATTGTCAGGATTATTATTATTATTATTTTTTTTTTTATTATTATTATTCCGCCACTTATTCAAATGCTTATAAAAACAACAGCATAACTCTAAAACTCATGAAACTTGGCACTATGCTAAAGATCTATGCTGTGCATAATCCTATGCAAAACAAATCTCATAGGTCATGTGATCTAGCAGCCATATTGCTTTTTGCGACAAATTTCGACAACCGCTTGAAAATCTTCTTCTACAGAACCGCTTATGTTACAGCTGTAAAACTTACTTTGTGTACTGCTGTACTGACCTAGAATAAAGTTTGTTCAAGAGAAGTGATTTAGTCACATGACCTAGCTGCCATTTTGAATTGTGCGAAAATCTTTAAACATCTTCTTCTCTGCAACCGCTAAGTGCAATGAAGTGCAATTTTGCACATGTGCTCCTTGCAAGGTCCTCTACCAAGTTTGCTCAAACTGCGAATTTTCCATAATCAACATGGCTGCTATGAGCCATTCGCCTTTTTATCGCTGTTTAATTGCGTAAATTTGCACTTTATGCATTATGTTTACACTATTTAACTATATTACAGTGTAGCAGACACATGAGTACACATAGTCATGACCCCTAAAGGCAATATTGCAGTAAAAATTCGCATTGCGCAGTCGCCTTCGTGAAATAAAACATTTGCCAATTTTCATAAAACTTCTGCAAGTTGTAGAGGTCTATAGTGAGCATTAGTATGTGCAATTTGAAAGCCATATAATGCATAGCTTGGCGGCCATTTTGTTTCGTTTGCGCTGTTTTTAAAAACTATAAAAATCTTCTTCTCCGAAACCGCTTATGGCACAGACTTGAAATTTTGTTTACAGAGTTATCTTATGACTAACATTCAGATTTGTTCAAGAGAAGTTGATAGGTCATGTGGTTTGGCAGCCATTTTGAATTGTTCAAAAACGCTTAACGATATTTTTAAATTAATAATAAAACAAAAACCGTTTTGCAAAAATGCTTTATTTTTGCCATGTTTATTGACATCTATGGTGACAATTACTATGCATAATATGGAGGCTGTATATCATATGATCTGGCAGCCATTTTGTTTTATGCGAATATTTCGAAAATCTATTTTCTCTGCAACTGCTTATGTTAGAACTGTGAAACTTGCTGTATAACCTTATATTGTGACCTAGAGTCACAGTTGTTCATGTTGAAGGAATTGGTCACAAGCTGTGGCAGCCATATTGGTTTACGCGAAAATTTCGAAGACGTGTTTTCTTTCCAACCGCTTATGTTAAAGTTGTGAAATTTGCTGTAAAACAAAATCTTGTGACCTAGAGTTAAATCTAATCATGATGAAAGTATTGGTCATATGGTGGGGCAGCCATCTTGAAAAACGCAAAAATTTCGAAAATGTGTTTTCTTTCTAACTGCTAATGTTAGAATTGTAAAAACTTCTATAAAGCTTTATATTGTGACTTAGCTGCTTGTATGGCATTGCAATGTCGATGCGCATGGCCACCTCTATCGCTGCTTGCAGCTATATTTTATTATTATTATTATTCCGCCACTTTTTCTATTGCCCATAACTTTTGAACTGCTAAAGCAAAGCTCATGAAATCAGGTATGCTAGTAAAGCCTATTGCTCTGCTGCATCTCATGCAATATTGAACTCATAGGTCATAAGGTTACGCAGCCATATTGCTTTTTGCAACAAATTTCGATAAACGCTTAATAATCTTTATCTCCGGAACTGCTAATGTTACAACTTTGAAACTTGCTGTGCTCAGTGCTGCTATGAACTAGATTTGCCATTGCTCAACAGAAGTGCCTTGGTCACATGATGTAGCAGCCATCTTGCATTTTGCAAAAATATTTAAACATCTTCTTCTCTTAAACCGCTTAGTGCAATAAAGCGCAATTTTGCACATATGCTCCTTGCAAGGTCCTCTACCAAGTTTGTTAAAATTGCGATTTTTCCATAATCAACATGGCTGCTGTGAGACATTAATCTTTTTATCGCCATTTAATTGCGTAATTTTGCACTTTATACATTAGTTTTACAATGTTTAACAATATTACAGTGTAATAGACACATGATTACACAGTCATAACCCTTAAGGACAATATTGCAGTTAAAATTCGCATTGCGCAATCGACTTTGTGAAATAAAACATTTGCAGATTTTCATGAAACTTCTGCAAATTGTAGAGGTCTATAGTGAGCATAAGTCTGTGCAATTTGAAAGCCATACATTGCATAGCTTGGCAGGAATTTTGTTTCGTATGCGCCATTTTTACAAACTATAAAAATCTTATGGGACAGACTTGAAATTTTGTTTATAGAGTTATCTTATGACTAACATTCAGATTTGTTCAAGAGAAGTTGATATGTCATGTGGTTTGGCAGCCATTTTGAATTGTTCAAAATTGCTTAATGATATTTTTAAACTAATAATAAAACAAAAACCGTTTTACAAAAAGGCTTTATTTTTGCCAAGTTTGTTGACATCTATAGTGAGCACTATTGTGCATAATAAGGAGGCTGTATATCTTACGATCGGGCAGCCATCTTGGTTTACGTGAAAATTTAGAAAGTCTATTTTCTCTGCAACCGCTTATGTAAGAAATGTGAAATTTGCTGTACAGTCTTATATTGTGACCTAGATTCAAAATTGCTCATTAGGAGAGAATCAGTCACATGATGCGGCAGCAATATCGTTTTTATATTTATCGTAATTATTTGTAAATCAATACTGCCTCTTTTGTGTCAATTGCTCACAAAACACAAATTACTTATGCTAAACTCTTGAAATCAGGTATGCTGGTACAGCCTATTGCTCTGCTACATCTCATGCAATATTGATCTCATAGGTCATAAGGTTACACAGCCATATTGTTTTTTGCGTTAAATTTCGAGAACTGCTTATAATAATCTTTAGCCCTGGAACTGCTTATGTTGCAACTTTGAAACTTGCTGTGCTTAGTGCTGCTATGACCTAGATTTGCCATTGCTCAGCAGAAGTGCCTTGGTCACATGATGTAGCAGCCATCTTGCATTTTGCGAAAATCTTTAAACATCTTCTTCTCTTAAACCGCTTAGTGCAATAAAGCACAATTTCGCACATATGCTCCTTGCAAGGTCCTCTACCAAGTTTGTTAAAATTGTGATTTTTCCATAATCATCATGGCTGCTGTGAGACATTAACCTTTTTATCGCCATTTAAAAGCGTAATTTTGCACTTTATACATTAGTTTTACAATATTTAACAATATTACAGTGTAATAGACACATGATTACACATAGTCATAACCCTCAAAGACAATATTGCAGTTAAAATTCGCACTGCGCAGTCGCCTTCGTGAAATAAAACATTTACAAATTCTCATGAAACTTCTGAAAATTGTTGAGGTCTATAGTGAGCATTAGTATATGCAATTTGAAAGCCATACATTGCATAGCTTGGCGGCCATTTTGTTTCGTATGCACTGTTTTTAAAAGCTACAAAAATCTTCTTCTCCTAAACCGCTTATGGCACAGACTTTAAATTTTGTTTACAGAGTTATGTTATCACTAACATTCAGATTTGTTCAAGAGAAGTTGATAGGTAATGTGGTTTGGCAGCCATTTTGAATTGTTCAAAAACGCTTAAAGATATTTTTAAATTATTAATAAAACAACAACCGTTTCACAAAAATGCTTTATTTTTTCCATTTGTATTGACATCTATATTGAGAACTATTGTGCATAATATGGAGGCTTTATAGTATATGATCTTGCAGCCATTTTGTTTTACGTGAAAATTTCGAAAATCTATTTTTTCTGCAACCACTTATGTTAGAACTGTGAAACTTGCTGTATAACCTTATATTGTGACCTAGATACACAGTTGTTCATGTTGATGGAATTAGTTACAAGCTGTGGCAGCCATATTGATTTACGTGAAAATTTTTAAAATGTGATTTCTTTGCAACCGCTTATGTTAAATCTTTGAAATTTGCTGTGGAGCTATATATTGTGACTTAGCAGCTTGTATGCCATTGCAAAGTCGATGCGCATGGCCACCTCTATCGCTGCTTGCAGCTATATTTATTATTATTATTATTATTCCGCCACTTTTTCAATTGCTTATAAAAACAGCATATCTCAAAAACTCATGAAACTTGGTGCAATGCTAGAGATCTATGCTGTGCATAATCCTGTGCAACATGAATCTTATAGGTCATGTGATCTAGCAGCCATATTGCTTTTTGCGACAAATTTCGACAACCGCTTGAAAATCTTCTTCTCCAGAACTGCTTATGTTACAGCTATGAAACTTGCTGTGTGTACTGCTGTACAGACCTAGAATAAAGTTTGTTCAACAGAAGTGATTTAGTCACATGATCTAGCTGCCATTTTAAAATGTGCGAAAATCTTTAAACATCTTCTTCTCTGCAACCGCTAAGTGCAATGAAGCGCAATTTTGCACATGTGCTCCTTGCAAGGTCCTCTGCCAAGTTTGTGCAAACTGTAAATTTTCCATAATCAACATGGCTGCTATGAGCCATTCGCCTTTTTATCGCTGTTTAATTGCGTAAATTTGCACTTTATGCATTATGTTTACACTATTTAACTATATTACAGTGCAGCAGACACATGAGTACACATAGTCATGATCCCTAAATGCAATATTGCAGTAAAAATTTGCACTGCGCAGTCGCCTTCGTGAAATAAAACTTTTGCAAATTTCCATAACATTTCTGCAAATTGTAGAGGTCTATAGTGAGCATTAGTATGTACAATTTGAAAGCCATACAATGCATAGCTTGGCGGCCATTTTGTTTTGTATGCGCTGTTTTTAAAAACTATACAAATCTTCTCCGAAACTGCTTAACGCACACACTTGAAATTTTGTTTACAGAGTTGTCTTATGACTAACATTCAGATTTGTTCAAGAGAAGTTGATAGGTCATGTGGTTTGGCAGCCATTTTGAATTGTTCAAAAATGCTTAACGATATTTTTAAATTAGTAATAAAACAAAAATCATTTTAGAAAAATGCTTTGTTTTTGCCATGTTTATTGACATATATGGTGAGAACTATTGTGCATAATATGGAGGCTGTATATCATATGATTAGGCAGCCATTTTGTTTTGCGCAAACATTTCGAAAATCTATTTTCTCTGCAACCGCTTATGTTAGAACTGTGAAACTAGCTACGTAACCTTATATTGTGACCTAGAATCACAGTTGTTCATGTTGAAGGAATTGGTCACAAGCTGTGGCAGCCATATTGGTTTACGCAAAAATTTCGAAAATCTGTTTTCTTTGCAACCGCTTATGTTAAAGCTGTGAAATTTGCTATAAAACATATTTTGACCTAGAGTTACATCTGATTGTGATGATTGTATTGGTCATATGGCGGGGCAGCCATCTTGAAAAACGCAAACATTTCGGCAATGTGTTTTCTTTCCAACTGCTAATGTTAGAATTGTAAAAACTTCTATAAAGCTTTATATTGTGACTTAGCTACTTGTATGCCATTGCAAAGTCGATGCGCATGGCCACCTCTATCGCTGCTTGCAGCTATATTTATTATTTTTTTTTTTTTATTATTCCGCCACTTTTTCAATTGCTTATAAAAATAACAGCATAACTCAAAAACTCATGAAACTTGGCACAATGCTAGAGATCTATGCTGTGCAATATAAATCTTATAGGTCATGTGATCTAGCAGCCATATTGCTTTTTGCGACAAATTTCGACAACCGCTTGAAAATCTTCTTCTCCTGAACCGCTTATGTTACAGCTGTGAAACTTGCTGTGTGTACTGCTGTACTGACCTAGAATAAATTTTGTTCAACAGAAGTGATTTAGTCACATGATCTAGCTGCCATTTTGAAATGTGCGAAAATCTTTAAACATCTTCTTCTCTGCAACGCTGAGTGCAATGAAGTGCAATTTTGCACATCTGCTCCTTGCAAGGTCCTCTACTAAGTTTGTTCAAACTGTGAATTTTCCATAATCAACATGGCTGCTATGAGCCATTCGCCTTTTTATCGCTGTTTAATTGCGTACAATTGCATTTTATGCATTCTGTTTACACTATTTAACTATATTACAGTGTAGCAGACACATGAGTACACATAGACATGACCCCTAAAGGCAATATTGCCATAAATATTTCCACTGCGCAGTCGCCTTCGTGAAATAAAACATTTGCAAATTTTCATAAAACTTCTGCAAATTGTAGAGGTCATAATGAGCATTAGTATGTGCAATTTGAAAGCCATACAATGCATAGCTTGGTGGCCATTTTGTTTCGTATGCACATTTTTTAAAAACTACAAAAATCTTCTTCTCTGAAACCGCTTATGGCACAGACTTGAAATTTTGTTTACAGAGTTATCTTATGACTAACATTCAAATTTGTTCAAGAGAAGTTGATAGGTCATGTGATTTGGCAGCCATTTTGAATTGTTCAAAAACGCTTAACGATATTTTTAAATTAATAATAAAACAAAAACTGTTTTACAAAAATGCTTTATTTTTGCCATGTTTGTTAACCTCTATGGTTAGAATTATTGTGCATAATATGGAGGCTGTATATCTTATGATCTGGCAGCCATTTTGTTTTATGCAAATATTTCGAAAATCTATTTTCTCTGCAACTGCTTATGTTAGAACTGTGAAACTTGCTGTATAACCTTATATTGTGACCTAGAGTCACAGTTGTTCATGTTGAAGGAATTGGTCACAAACTGTGGCAGCCATATTGGTTTACGCGAAAATTTTGAAAAATGTGTTTTCTTTCCAACCGCTTATGTTAAAGCTGTGAAATTTGCTGTATAACCATATATTGTCACCTAGAGTTACATCTGATCGTGATGAAAGTATTGGTCATATGGTGGGGCAGCCATCTTGAAAAACGCAAACATTTTGAAAATGTGTTTTCTTTCCAACTGCTAATGTTAGAATTGTAAAAACTTCAATAAAACTTTATATTGTCAGTTAGCTGCTTGTATGTCATTGCAATATCGATGAGCATGGCCACCTCTATCGCTGCTTGCAGCTATATTTTTAGGTCGCCATGCAACAAAGTTGCAGGACAACCTATTGTTATTGTCAGGATTATTATTATTATTATTTTTTTTTTTAATTATTATTATTATTATTATTCTGCCACTTTTTCTATTGCCCATAACTTTTGAACTGCTAAAGCAAAGCTCTTGAAATCAGGTATGCCGGTACAGCCTATTGCTTTGCTTAATCTCATGCAATATTGAACTCATAGGTCATAAGGTTACGCAGCCATATTGCTTTTTGCAACAAATTTCGATAAACGCTTAATAATCTTTAGCTCTAGAACTGCTAATGTTACAACTTTGAAACTTGCTGTGCTCAGTGCTGCTATGAACTAGATTTGCCATTGCTCAACAGAAGTGCCTTGGTCACATGATGTAGCAGCCATCTTGCATTTTGCGAAAATATTTAAACACCTTCTTCTCTTAAACCGCTTAGTGCAATAAAGCGCAATTTTGCACATATGCTCCTTGCAAGGTCCTCTACCAAGTTTGTTAAAATTGCGATTTTTCCATAATCAACATGGCTGCTGTGAGACATTAACCTTTTTATCACCATTTAATTGCGTAAGTTTTCACTTTATAAATTAATTTTACAATATTTAACAATATTACAGTGTAATAGACACATGATTGCACAGTCATAACCCTTAAAGACAATTTTGCAGTCAAAATTCGCATTGCGCAATCACCTTCGTGAAATAAAACATTTGCAAATTTTCATGAAACTTATGCATATTGTAGAGGTCTATAGTGAGCATTAGTCTGTGCAATTTGAAAGCCATATATTGCATAGCTTGGCGGCCATTTTGTTTTGTATGCGCCATTTTTAAAAACTATAAAAATCTTCTTCTCCGAAACCGCTTATGGGACAGACTTGAAATTTTGTTCATAGAGTTATCTTATGACTAACATTCAGATTTGTTCAAGAGAAGTTGATACGTCATGTGGTTTGGCAGCCATTTTGAATTGTTCAAAATAACTTAACGATATTTTTAAATTAATAATAAAACAAAAACCGTTTTACAAAAATGCTTTATTTTTGCCATGTTTATTGACATCTATGGTGAGAATTATTGTGCATAATATGGAGGCTGTATATCATGTGATCTGGCAGCCATTTTGTTTTATGCGAAAATTTCACAAATCTATTTTCTCTGCAACTGCTTATGTTAGAACTGTGAAACTAGCTGTATAACCTTATATTGTGACATAGAGTCACATTTGTTCTTGTTGAAGGAATTGGTCACAAGCTATGGCAGACATTTTGGTTTACGCGAAAATTTTGAATATGTGATTTCTTTGCAACCGCTTATGTTAAAGCTGTGAAATTTGCTGTGTAGCTATATATTGTGACTTTGCAGCTTATATGCTTTTCAAAGGCGATGCGCGTGGCCACCTCTATCGCTGCTTGCAGCTATATTATTATTTGTTATTGCTTGTATTAAAATTATTTTTCTGCCGTTTTTTTCAAATGCTTATAATAACCACAACATAACTCAAAAACTACAAAAATCTTCTTCTCCGAAAGCTTATGGCACAGACTTGAAATTTTGTTTACAGAGTTATCTTATGACTAACATTCAGATTTGTTCAAGAGAAGTTGATAGGTCATGTGATTTGGCAGCCATTTTGAATTGTTCAAAACGCTTAACGATATTTTTAAATTAATAATAAAACAAAAACTGTTTTACAAAAATGCTTTATTTTTGCCATGTTTGTTGACATATATGGTGAGAATTAATGTGCATAATATGGAGGCTGTATATCATATGATCTGGCAGCCATTTTGTTTTATGCGAATATTTTGAAAATTTATTTTCTCTGCAACTGCTTATGTTAGAACTGTGAAACTTGCTGTATAACCTTATATTGTGACCTAGAGTCACAGTGGTTCATGTTAATGAAATTGGTCACAAACTGTGGCAGCCATATTGGTTTACGCGAAAATTTAGAAAATGTGCTTTCTTTCCAACCGCTTATGTTAAAGCTGTGAAATTTGCTGTATAACCATATATTGTCACCTAGAGTTACATCTGATCGTGATGAAAGTATTGGTCCTATGGTGGGGCAGCCATCTTGAAAAACACAAAAATTTCGAAAATGTGTTTTCTTTCCAACTAGTTTCGAGAAACGCTTAATAATCTTTATCTCTGGAACTGCCTGTGTTACAACTTTGAAACTTGCTGTGCTCAGTGCTGCTATAAACTAGATTTGCCATTGCTCAACAGAAGTGCCTTGATCACATGATGTAGCAGCCATCTTGCATTTTGCGAAAATCTTTAAACATCTTCTTCTCTTAAACCGCTTAGTGCAATAAAGCACAATTTTGCACATATGCTCCATGCATAGTCCTCTACCAAGTTTGTTAAAATTGCGATTTTTCCATAATCAACATGGCTGCTGTGAGACATTAACCTTTTAATAGCCATTTAATTGCGTAATTTTGCACTTCATACATTAGTTTTACAATATTTAACAATATTACAGTGTAATAGACACATGATTACACATAAACATAACCCTTAAAGACAATATTGCAGTTAAAATTCGCATTGCGCAGTCGCCTTCGTGAAATAAAACATTTGCAAATTTTCATGAATCTTCTGCAAATTGTAAAGGTCTATAGTGAGCATTAGTATGTACAATTTGAAAGCCATACAATGCATAGCTTGGCGGCCAATTTGTTTCATATGCGCTGTTTTTAAAAACGATAAAAATCTTTTTCTCCCAAACCGCTTAAGGCACACACTTGAAATTTTGTTTACTGAGTTATCTTATGAATAACATTCAGATTTGTTCAAGAGAAGTTGATAGGTCATGTGTTTTGGCAGCCATTTTGAATTGTTAAAAAATGCTTAACAATATTATTAAATTAATAATAAAACAAAAACCGTTTTACAAAAATGCTTTATTTTTGCCATGTTTATTCACATCTATGGTGACAATTCTTGTGCATAATATGGAGGCTGTATATCATATGATCTGGCAGCCATTTTGTTTTATGCGAATATTTTGAAAATCTATTTTCTCTGCAACTGCTTATGTTAGAACTGTGAAACTTGCTGTATAACCTTATATTGTGACCTAAAGTCTCAGTTGTTCATGTTGAAGGAATTGGGCACAAGCTGTGGCAGCCATATTGGTTTATGCGATATTTTTGAAAATGTGTTTTCTTTCCAACCGCTTATGTTAAAGCTGTGAAATTTGCTATATAACCATATATTGTCACCTAGAGTTACATCTGATCATGATGAAAGTATTGGTCATATGGTGGGGCAGCCATCTTGAAAAACGCAAAAATTTCAAAAATGTGTTTTCTTTCCAGCTGCTAATGTTAGAATTGTAAAAACTTCTATAAAGCTTGATATTGTGACGTAGCTGCTTCTATGTTATTGCAATGTCGATGCGCATGGCCACCTCTATCGCTGCTTGCAGCTATATTTATTATTAGGTGGCCAGCAACAACATTGCAGGACAACCTATTGTTATTGTTCGGATTATTATTATTATTATTATTCCGCCAAGCTTTATATTCAATTGCCCATAACTGCTTAACTGTTTTTGCAAAGCTCTTAAAATCAGGTGTGCTGGTAAAGCCTATTGCTGTGATACATCTCATGCAAAATTGAACTCATAGGTCCCATGCTCTGGCAGCCATATTGCTTTTTGCGCCAAATTTTGACAACCGCTTAAAAATCTTTAGCTCTGGAACTGCTTATGTTACAACTTTGAAACTTTCTGTGCTTAGTGCTACTATGACCTAAAATTGCTATTGCTCAAGAGAAGTGCCTTGGTCACATGATGTGGCAGCCATTTTGCAAAAATATTCAAACATCTTCTTCTCTTAAACCGCTTAGCGCAAGGACGTGCAATTTTGCACATATGCTCCTTGCAAGGTCCTCTACCAAGTTTGTTCAAACTGCGATTTTTCCATAATCAACATGGCTGCTGTGAGACATTAACCTTTTTATCGCCATTTAATTGCGTAATTTTGCACTTTCTACATTCGTTTTACAATAATAAAGATGTAAAAACTGGTATATAAGAAGCGCCTTACTTAAACCCTGTGAGCTGTTTAGTAGAATAATCTCACAAATATTCTAAAAATAAAGGTCAAGGAAAAGGTATAAACAGTGCTTCACTTATATAAATATAGGATAGCTAGGGATGTTAATCAATTGGTCAAATGTTATATGGTATAATAATCGATAAATTAAATTAAATAAATGTAAAATACATATGAGTAAAATATGCTGATATTTAATTAGACAAATTTTCGAATCAATACATACATATGCATACTATACTAATGTTATTTATACATATAAAAACATTCAAAATAAAACCATTCATAGATAAATTGTTCGTAGGGAAACCATTCATAAATACAAATGGGTATCTAGACAAAAAACAGAGGAGAGGACGTCTCCGCCTCCTCAACAATAAAAACCTTCAAAGAAAAGTAAGCTATACTTTGGAATATATACTTGGTTAAAAATAGTAGCACTCCACCTTTACAAAGTTGCAAGTCACTTGTTTAATTGCAGTACACTCTACAATGTTGCAATTTGTATTGCTCACTCCTCGGTGTTTATTACTCCACCTTTTATCTTAATAGAGCTCAGCAATTACTGATGTCAAATTTGCTTATTGTAAGATTTCCACATTAATATGCATAAGAATAGTTTGTGTGCTTGAAATAGAAGTTAGTAGTTGTTTGTAAACAGTTTTTGTTAGCAAGCGAGTGGAAGGGTAGCTCCAAAAAACATTCAATCGTGATTCCGTGTACAAACTTGTTGCATTTAAAAAATGTACACTCTCAGTGCTGCAAAGTTCAGTGCAGGATAGGTAATTACAAGCAGGTATACTTTACCTGTCACCCTCTGTTTGCGATCTCCAGCGTGGATTTTATGGCGTCCTTTTGGCCCTGTATCGACCTGTCGGATAACGTTCTCACCTCTGACCTTGATGTAATAGTGTCAACAATTTTCATCCACAACGAGCACTACCAATATGGTCTCTCCAGGTGTCCACTTTGCTATAGGTGTACCGGTGCCTGCTTGTATACTTCTTTCTTTAGATGCCGATGCTGATAATCTGGATTCCGTTTTTCAAAACTCTGCGCAGAGTATCAAGTGGGTTGTATCCTGCATGGCTAATTGCTATTCCAGATTCTTTCTTTTAATAGCTCCTTCGAAAACATGTCTACGCGTTTCACCGTAGTGTAGGCTTTGTCAAGACTGATCTTTCGAGGAGCTGTTTGTTGGATTTAAATACCCCGCCTTTGATTTCTATTGGTTAGCGGTTTTCTTCATTGCATGAGTGTATATAAGGAGTCATGATCAATCAAAGTGTATCTTATTGCTTTTTCTGCTAGATATCATCTTTTTTCTTTTAAGGTGAAGTGCATACTTAAGCATTCAAATAGTTAAATTTTAAGAAACTTAAAAGATTTAACAGATTTTTATATAAAGCGTGATTCTATTAAGGTGGTGATACAATCGAGTTATGGACTAATTTAAGTAGGTATTTTATGTTGGATACTCATATAGTTGATAGTTTGTCTAAGTTAATTGAATTATATAAAAAAGAAATATAAACAATATATAAGGAAGTTATAAATAATATATATAAAAATATATATATAAAAAATAAATGAATAAAGATGGAATGATTATAGTATGACTGTATATTAAGATCTTATATTCTCTATATTCTTATCTGCTATAAACTATTTTGTATTACTGCGTAGTTCCACATTTCATAATTGTATATTGGGGAATTACAATATTTAATTTTATTTACAATATTTTCATATATTAAGCTAGACAAGAATATATACATATATAGATATGGATGGGTATGTTGATATATCTATTTCTCATAGTCCTATTGGTAACCCAGAGGTCTTTATTCTACCATAAACAGATTTACATCTAATTCGAAATGTAATCCTTTTGGATATAGAGTGTCATGATTTCATAATTATATATTGGGAAATTGTAATATTAACATCATTTTATTTTATTTCCAATATTTCTATGTGTTAGGATAGACACAGATATATACCTATATAGATATGGATGGATATGTAAATATATCCATTCTTCATAGTTTTATTTGTCACCCAGAAATCTTTATTCTACCATAAACGGATTTACATCTAATTCGGAATTTAATCCTTTTGGATATAGAGTGTCCATGTTGTAAATATATTCAGCTTCTTTCTTTAGTATAACTTTTTCAAGGTTCCCTCCTCACCAAGGTTTTTTCACTTTCTTTATACCCCAATATAATAGACCTTTGATACTATTGTTGTCTACTGACCTAAAGTGTTTGTAAAGGTGTGTATCAAGATGGCCCTTCTCTATATTCCATATATGTTCTCGAATCCTTGTGCGGAGGCATCTGGTTGTCTCGCCCAAATATTGCAATTTGCAACTACATTGAAGTACATATATAATGTTATGGTCACTACACCTGATGGTCTCATTGATTTTTGCTATGTAATCATTGTTTGTTGCTTTCACTTCTTTGGTCTTGTTGCTATACTTGCATGCTTTGCAACTATAGCATGGAAAAAATCCTACTATTCGTTTCCCTTTTAAATCTCTGTCACCCTTTTTGTTTCCTTGTGTGAACTCACTAGGGGCTAGCACACTTTTCATATTTTTCGCCTTCCTATATATGAAGTTTGGGTTTGATGTTAGTTTATCCCCTAGAATAACATATTTGTCTTTAATAATAAAATATATACGCAAACGAGAGGTACAGCGATGGGCACAAGATTCGCGCCCAGTTACGCAAATCTTTTCATGGGACTCTGGGAACAAAGATTCCTAGAGTCACATGATCTGGGCGCGAGTCTCGTGCTCTTCAAGCGCTATATAGATGACGTATTGATAGTATGGCGAGGAGACGAACAAGGTCTAATAAAAATGTTTGAGGACATGAATTCAAATAATGATGGATTGAAATATCCATATGAGACAAATGAAAAGATTATAACGTTTCTAGATTTAGACATTTTTATTGAGAATAAAACTTTATACACAAAAAATCACTTCAAAAAAGTTGATGCAAATGGATATATCCATTCTGAAAGCTGCCACCTTTCTAGGTGGATAACGAATATCCCCAAAAGTCAGCGTCTAAGAATCAGCAGAAATTGCTCAAGAGTAACTGATTATGATACACAAATAAAAACTCTAGAAGAAAGGTTTTTAGAAAGGTCTTATAATCAAGAAATAGTAAGATCAGCAAAACAAACTGGGAGGGACCAATATGAGACAAATACACAACCAAATAGTAGTACAACAAGGAAGGAAGATGAGGGAGATAAGCTCAAAGTTCCATTCATTACTAATTATAAAAGTGACAATAGAGCCATAGAGAAAATTGTAAAAAAACACTGGCATTTAATACAGGATGATCCTATTCTATGGGATAAACTAACATCAAACCCTAACTTCATATAAAGGAAGGCGAAAAATATGAAAAGTGTGCTAGCCCCTAGTGAGTTCACACAAGGAAACAAAAAGGGTGACAGAGATTTAAAAGGGAAACGAATAGTAGGATTTTTTCCATGCTATAGTTGCAAAGCATGCAAGTATAGTAACAAGACCAAAGAAGTGAAAGCAACAAACAATGATTACATAGCAAAAATCAATGAGACCATCAGGTGTAGTGACCATAACATTATATATGTACTTCAATGTAGTTGCAAATTGCAATATTTGGGCGAGACAACCAGATGCCTCCGCACAAGGATTCGAGAACATATATGGAATATAGAGAAGGGCCATCTAGATACACA
This sequence comes from Bombina bombina, assembly GCF_027579735.1. NCBI lineage: Eukaryota > Metazoa > Chordata > Amphibia > Anura > Bombinatoridae > Bombina > Bombina bombina. The sequence continues at coordinate 664,286,879 of NC_069503.1, read as the reverse complement.
CCTTTACGAACACTTTAGGTCAGTACACAACAATAGTATCAAAGGTCTATTATATTGGGGTATAAAGAAAGTGAAAAAACCTTGGCGAGGAGGGAACTTTGAAAAAGTTATACTAAAGAAAGAAGCTGAATATATTTACAACATGGACACTCTAAAGGGAGTGCAGAATTATTAGGCAAATGAGTATTTTGACCACATCATCCTCTTTATGCATGTTGTCTTACTCCAAGCTGTATAGGCTTGAAAGCCTACTACCAATTAAGCATATTAGGTGATGTCCATCTCTGTAATGAGAAGGGGTGTGGTCTAATGACATCAACACCCTATATCAGGTGTGCATAATTATTAGGCAACTTCCTTTCCTTTGGCAAAATGGGTCAAAAGAAGGACTTGACAGGCTCAGAAAAATCAAAAATAGTGAGATATCTTGCAGAGGGATGCAGCACTCTTAAAATTGCAAAGCTTCTGAAGCGTGATCATCGAACAATCAAGCGTTTCATTCAAAATAGTCAACAGGGTCGCAAGAAGCGTGTAGGAAAAACCAAGGCGCAAAATAACTGCCCATGAACTGAGAAAAGTCAAGCGTGCAGCTGCCAAGATGCCACTTGCCACCAGTTTGGCCATATTTCAGAGCTGCAACATCACTGGAGTGCCCAAAAGCACAAGGTGTGCAATACTCAGAGACATGGCCAAGGTAAGAAAGGCTGAAAGACGACCACCACTGAACAAGACACACAAGCTGAAACGTCAAGACTGGGCCAAGAAATATCTCAAGACTGATTTTTCTAAGGTTTTATGGACTGATGAAATGAGAGTGAGTCTTGATGGGCCAGATGGATGGGCCCGTGGCTGGATTGGTAAAGTGCAGGGAGCTCCAGTCCGACTCAGACGCCAGCAAGGTGGAGGTGGAGTACTGGTTTGGGCTGGTATCATCAAAGATGAGCTTGTGGGGCCTTTTCGGGTTGAGGATGGAGTCATGCTCAACTCCCAGTCCTACTGCCAGTTTCTGGAAGACACCTTCTTCAAGCAGTGGTACAGGAAGAAGTCTGCATCCTTCAAGAAAAACATGATTTTCATGCAGGACAATGCTCCATCACACGTGTCCAAGTACTCCACAGCGTGGCTGGCAAGAAAGGGTATAAAAGAAGAAAATCTAATGACATGGCCTCCTTGTTCACCTGATCTGAACCCCATTAAGAACCTGTGGTCCATCATCAAATGTGAGATTTACAAGGAGGGAAAACAGTACACCTCTCTGAACAGTGTCTGGGAGTCTGTGGTTGCTGCTGCACGCAATGTTGATGGTGAACAGATCAAAACACTGACAGAATCCATGGATGGCAGGCTTTTGAGTGTCCTTGCAAAGAAAGGTGGCTATATTGGTCACCGATTTGTTTTTGAATGTCAGAAATGTATATTTGTGAATGTTGAGATGTTATATTGGTTTCACTGGTAAAAATAAATAATTGAAATGGGTATATATTTGTTTTTTGTTAAGTTGCCTAATAATTATGCACAGTAATAGTCACCTGCACACACAGATATCCCCTAAAAACTACTTCCAAAACTATTCAGCTTTGATATAAATTAGTTTTTTGGGTTCATTGAGAACATGGTTGTTGTTCAATAATAAAATTAATCCTCAAAAATACAACTTGCCTAATAATTCTGCACTCCCTGTATATCCAAAAGGATTAAATTCCGAATTAGATGTAAATCCGTTTATGGTAGAATAAAGATTTCTGGGTGACAAATAAAACTATGAAGAATGGATATATTTACATATCCATCCATATCTATATAGGTATATATCTGTATATATCCTAACACATAAAAATATTGGAAATAAAATAAAATGATGTTAATATTACAATTTCCCAATATATAATTATGAAATCATGACACTATATCCAAAAGGATTAAATTTCGAATTAGATGTAAATCTGTTTATGGTAGAATAAAGACCTCTGCGTTACCAATAGGATTATGAGAAATAGATATATCAACATACCCATCCATATCTATATATGTATATATTCTTGTCTAGCTTAATATATGAAAATATTGTAAATAAAATAAAATATTGTAATTCCCCAATATACAATTATGAAATGTGGAACTACGCAGTAATACAAAATAGTTTATAGCAGATAAGAATATAGATAATATAAGATCTTAATATACAGTCATACTGTAATCATTCCATCTTTATTCATTTATATTTTATATATATATTTTTATATATATTATTTATAACTTTCTTATATATTGTTTATATTTCTTTTTTATATAATTCAATTAACTTAGACCAACTATGAACTATATGAGTATCCAACTTAAAATACCTACTTAAATTAGTCCATAACTTGATTGTATCACCACCTTAATAGCATCACACTTTATATAAAAATCTGTTAAATCTTTTAAGTTTCTTAAAATTGAACTTTTTGAATGCTTAAGTATGCACTTCACCTTAAAAGAAAAAAGATAATATCTAGCAGAAAAAGCAATAAGATACACTTTGAATGATCACGACTCCTTATATACACTCATGCAATGAAGAAAACCACTAACCAATAGAAATCAAAGGCGGGGTATTTAAATCCAACAAACAGCTCCTTGAAAGATCAGTCTTGACAAAGCCTACACTACGGTGAAACGCATAGACGTGTTTTCGAAGGAGCTACTAAAAGAAAGAATCTGGAATAGCAATTAGCCGTGCAGGCTACAACCCACTTGATACTCTGCGCAGAGTTTTGAAAAACGAAATCCAGATTATCAGCATCGGCATCTAAAGAAAGAAGTATACAAGCAGGCACCGGTACACCTATAGCGAAGTGGACACCTGGAGAGACCATATTGGTAGTGCTCGTTGTGGATGAAAATTGTTGACACTATTACATCAAGGTCAGAGGTGAGAGCGTTATCCGACAGGTCGATACAGGGCCAAAAGGATGCCATAAAATCCACGCTGGAGATCGCAAACAGAGGGTGACCGGTAAAGTATACCTGCTTGGAATTACCTATCCTGCACTGAACTTTGCAGCACTGAGAGTGTACATTTTTTAAATGCAACAAGTTTGTACACGGAATCACGATTGAATGTTTTTTGGAGCTACCCTTCCACTCGCTTGCTAACAAAAACTGTTTACAAACAACTACTAACTTCTATTTCAAGCACACAAACTATTCTTATGAATATTAATGCGGAAATCTTACAATAAGCAAATTTGACATCAGTAATTGCTGAGCTCTATTAAGATAAAAGGTGGAGTAGTAAACACAGAGGAGTGAGCAATACAAATTGCAACATTGTAGAGTGTACTGCAATTAAACAAGTGACTTGCAACTTTTTAAATGTAGAGTGCTACTATTTTTAATCAAGTATATATTCCAAAGTATAGCTTACTTTTCTTTGAAGGTTTTTATTGTTGAGGAGGCGGAGACGTCCTCTCCTCTGTTTTTTGTCTAGATACCCATTTGTATTTATGAATGGTTTCCCTACGAACAATTTATCTATGAATGGTTTTATTTTGAATGTTTTTATATGTATAAATAACATTAGTATAGTATGCATATGTATGTATTGATTCGAGAATTTGTCTAATTAAATATCAGCATATTTTACTCATATGTATTTTACATTTATTTAATTTAATTTAATGATTATTATACCATATAACATTTGGCCAATTGATTAACATCCCTAGCTATCCTATATTTATATAGGTGAAGCACTGTTTATACCTTTTCCTTGAACTTTATACATTAGTTTTACAATATTTAACAATATTGCAGTGTAATAGACACATGATTACACATAGTCATAACCGTTAAAGACAATATTGCAGTTAAAATTCGCATTGCGCAATTGCCTTCGTGAAATAAAACATTTGCAAATTTTCATGAAACTTCTGCAAATTGTAGAGGTCTATAGTGAGCATTAGTATGTGCAATTTGAAAGCCATACATTGCATAGCTTGGCGGCCATTTTGTTTCGTATGCACCATTTTTAAAAACTATAAAAATCTTCTTCTCCGAAACTGCTTATGGGACAGACTTGAAATTTTGTTTACAGAGTTATCTTATCACTAACATTCAGATTTTTTCAAGAGAAGTTGATACGTTAGGTGGTTTGGCAGCCATTTTGAATTGTTCAAAATTGCTTAACGACATATTTAAATTAATAATAAAACAAAAAATGTTTTACAAAAATGCTTTATTTTTGCTATGTTTATTGACATCTATAGTGAGCACTATTGTGCGTAATATGGAGGCTGTATATCTTACGATCGGGCAGCCATCTTGGTTTATGCAAAAATTTTGAAAGTCTATTTTCTCTGAACCGCTTATGTAAGAACTGTGAAATTTGCTGTACAGTCTTATATTGTGACCTAGAGTCACAGCTGTTCATGTTGAAGGAATTAGTCACAAGCTGTGGCAGCCATATTGGTTTACGTAAAAATTTTGAAACGGTCTTTTCTTTCCAATCACTTATGTTAAAGCTGTGAAATTTGCTGTATAACCATATATTGTCACCTAGACTTACATTTGTTCATGTTGAAAGTATAGGTCATATGGTGTGGCAGCCATTTTAAAAAAACGCAAACATTTCGAAAATGTGTTTTTTTTCCAAATGCTTATGTTAGAACTGTAAACAGTTGTTGTATAGCTTTATTTTGTGACATAACTACTTATATGGCTTTGCAAAAATGATACGCTGGCCACCTCTATTGCTGCTTGCAACTATATTTATTATTATTAGGTGGCCATGCAACGAAGTTACAGGAAAACCTATTGTTATTGTCAGAATTATTATTATTATTATTATTATTAGGTTGCCATGCAACGAAGTTGCAGGACAACCTATTGTTATTGTCAGGATTATTATTAATATTATTTTTTTTTAATTTTTTTATTATTCCGCCACTTTTTCAATTGCTTATAAACACAACAGCATAACTCACAAACTCATGAAACTTGGCCCAATGCTAGAGATCTATGCTGTGCATAACCCTGTGTAACATAAATCTTATAGGTCATGTGATCTAGCAGCCATATTGCTTTTTGCGACAAAATTCGACAACCGCTTGAAAATCTTCTTCTCCAGAACCGCTTATGTTACAGCTGTGAAACTTGCTGTGTGTACTGACCTAAAATAAAGTTTGTTCAACAGAAGTTATTTAGTCACATGATCTAGCTGTCATTTTGAAATGTGCGAAAATCTTTAAACATCTTCTTCTCTGCAACCGCTGAGTGCAATGAAGCGCAATTTTGCACATGTGCTCCTTGCAAGGTCCTCTACCAAGTTTGTTCAAACTGCGAATTTTCCATAATCAACATGGCTGCTATGAGCTATTCGCCTTTTTATCGCTGTTTAATTGCATACATTTGCATTTTATGCATACTGTTTACACTATTTAACTATATTACAGTGTAGCAGACACATGAGTACACATAGACATGACCCCTAAAGGCAATATTGCCGTAAATATTTGCACTGCGCAGTCGCCTTCGTGAAATAAAACATTTGCAAATTTTCATAAAACTTCTGCAAATTGTAGAGGTCTATAGTGAGCATTAGTATGTGCAATTTGAAAGCCATACAATGCATAGCTTGGCGGCCATTTTGTTTCGTATGCGCGTTTTTTAAAAACTACAAAAATCTTCTTCTCTGAAAGCTTATGGCACAGACTTGAAATTTTGTTTACAGAGTTATCTTATGACTAACATTCAGATTTGTTCAAGAGAAGTTGATAGGTCATGTGATTTGGCAGCCATTTAGAATTGTTCAAAAACGCTTAACGATATTTTTAAATTAATAATAAACCAACAACCATTTAACAAAAATGCTTTATTTTTGCCATGTTTGTTGACATCTATGGTGAGAATTATTATGCATAATATGGAGGCTGTATATCATATGATCTGGCAGCCATTTTGTTTTATGCGAATATTTTGAAAATCTATTTTCTCTGCAACTGCTTATGTTAGAACTGTGAAACTTGCTGTATAACCTTATATTGTGACCTAGAGTCACAGTTGTTCATGTTGATGGAATTGGTCACAAACTGTGGCAGCCATATTGGTTTACACGAACTTTTCGAAAATGTGTTTTCTTTCCAACCGCTTATGCTAAAGCTGTGAAATTTGCTGTATAACCATACAGGGAGTGCAGAATTATTAGGCAAGTTGTATTTTTGAGGATTAATTTTATTATTGAACAACAACCATGTTCTCAATGAACCCAAAAAACTCATTAATATCAAAGCTGAATAGTTTTGGAAGTAGTTTTTAGTTTGTTTTTAGTTATAGCTATTTTAGGGGGATATATGTGTGTGCAGGTGACTATTACTGTGCATAATTATTAGGCAACTTAACAAAAAACAAATATATACCCATTTCAATTATTTATTTTTACCAGTGAAACCAATATAACATCTCAACATTCACAAATATACATTTCTGACATTCAAAAACAAAACAAAAACAAATCAGTGACCAATATAGCCACCGATCTTTGCAAGGACACTCAAAAGCCTGCCATCCATGGATTCTGTCAGTGTTTTGATCTGTTCACCATCAACATTGCGTGCAGCAGAAACCACAGCCTCCCAGACACTGTTCAGAGAGGTGTACTGTTTTCCCTCCTTGTAAATCTCACATTTGATGATGGACCACAGGTTCTCAATGGGGTTCAGATCAGGTGAACAAGGAGGCCATGTCATTAGATTTTCTTCTTTTATACCCTTTCTTGCCAGCCACGCTGTGGAGTACTTGGACGCGTGTGATGGAGCATTGTCCTGCATGAGAATCATGTTTTTCTTGAAGGATGCAGACTTCTTCCTGTACCACTGCTTGAAGAAGGTGTCTTCCAGAAACTGGCAGTAGTACTGGGAGTTGAGCTTGACTCCATCCTCAACCCGAAAAGGCCCCACAAGCTCATCTTTGATGATACCAGCCCAAACCAGTACTCCACCTCCACCTTGCTGGCGTCTGAGTCGGACTGGAGCTCTCTGCCCTTTACCAATCCAGCCACGGGCCCATCCATCTGGCCCATCAAGACTCACTCTCATTTCATCAGTCCATAAAACCTTAGAAAAATCAGTCTTGAGATATTTCTTGGCCCAGTCTTGACGTTTCAGCTTGTGTGTCTTGTTCAGTGGTGGTCGTCTTTCAGCCTTTCTTACCTTGGCCATGTCTCTGAGTATTGCACACCTTGTGCTTTTGGGCACTCCAGTGATGTTGCAGCTCTGAAATATGGCCAAACTGGTGGCAAGTGGCATCTTGGCAGCTGCACGCTTGACTTTTCTCAGTTCATGGGCAGTTATTTTGCGCCTTGGTTTTTCCTACACGCTTCTTGCGACCCTGTTGACTATTTTGAATGAAACGCTTGATTGTTCGATGATCACGCTTCAGAAGCTTTGCAATTTTAAGAGTGCTGCATCCCTCTGCAAGATATCTCACTATTTTTGACTTTTCTGAGCCTGTCAAGTCCTTCTTTTGACCCATTTTGCCAAAGGAAAGGAAGTTGCCTAATAATTATGCACACCTGATATAGGGTGTTGATGTCATTAGACCACACCCCTTCTCATTACAGAGATGCACATCACCTAATATGCTTAATTGGTAGTAGGCTTTCGAGCCTATACAGCTTGGAGTAAGACAAAGTGCATAAAGAGGATGATGTGGTCAAAATACTCATTTGCCTAATAATTCTGCACTCCCTCTATATTGTCACCTAGAGTTACATCTGATCGTGATGAAAGTATTGGTCATATGGTGGGGCAGCCATCTTGAAAAATGCAAAAATTTCGAAAATGTGTTTTCTTTCCAACTGCTAATGTTAGAATTGTAAAAGCTTCAATAAAACTTTATATTGTCAGTTAGCTGCTTGTATGCCATTGCAATATAGATGCGCATGGCCACCTCTATCGCTGCTTGCAGCTATATTTATTTTTATTATTATTCCGCCAAACTTATACTATTGCCCGTAACTCTTGAACTGCTAATGCAAAGCTCGTGAAATCAGGTATGCTGGTACAGCCTATTGCTCTGCTACATCTCATGCAATATTAAACTCATAGGTCATAAGGTTACGCAGCCATATTGTTTTTTGCAACAAATTTTGAAAACTGCTTAATAATCTTTATCTCTGGAACTGCTTATGTTACAGCTTTGAAACTTGCTGTGCTCAGTGCTGCTATGACCTAGATTTGCCATTGCTCAACAGAAGTGCTTTGGTCACATGATGTAGCAGCCATCTTGCATTTTGTGAAAATCTTTAAACATCTTCTCTTAAACCACTTAGTGCATTAAAGCGCAATTTTGCACATATGCTCCTTACAATGTCCTCTACCAAGATTGTTCAAATTGCGATTTTTCCATAATCAACATGGCTGCTGCAAGACATTAACCTTTTTATCGCCATTTAATTGCATATTTTTTAACTTTATACATTAGTTTTACAATGTTTAACAATATTACAGTGTAATAGACACATGATTACACATAGTCATAACCCTTAAAGACAATATTGCAGTTAAAATTTGCATTGCGCAATTGCCTTCGTGAAATAAAACATTTGCAAATTTTCATGAAACTTCTGCAAATTGTAGCGGTCTATAGTGAGCATTACTATGTGCAATTTGAAAGCCATACAACGCATAGCTTGGCGGCCATTTTGTTTCGTATGCGCTTTTTTTAAAAACTACAAAAATCTTCTTCTCCGAAACCGCTTATGGCACAGACTTGAAATTTTGTTTACAGAGTTATCTTATGACTTACATTAAGATTTGTTCAAGAGAAGTTGATAGGTCATTTGGTTTGGCAGCCATTTTGAATTGTTCAAAAATGCTTAAAGGTATTTTTAAATTAATAATAAAACAAAAACCGTTTCACAAAAATGCTTTATTGTTGCCATGTTTATTGACATCTATGATGACAATTATTGTGCAAAATATGGAGGCTGTATATGATATGATCAGGCAGCCATTTTGTTTTATGCGAAAATTTCGAAAATCTATTTCTCTGCAACTGCTTATGTTAGAACTGCGAAGCTTGCTGTATAACCTTATATTGTGACCTAGAGTCACAGTTGTTCATGTTGAAGGAATTGCTCACAAGCTGTGGCAGCCATATTGGTTTACGCGAAAATTTCGATAATGTGTTTTCTTTCCAACCGCTTATGTTAAAGCTGTGAAATTTGCTGTATAACCATATATTGTCACCTAGATTTACATTAGATCGTCATGAAAGTATTGGTCATATGGTGGGGCAGCCATCTTGAAAAATGCAAAAAATTTTAAAATGTGTTTTCTTTCCAACTGCCAATGTTAGAATTGTAAAATCTTCTATAAAGCTTTATATTGTGGCTTAGCTGCTTGTATTCCATTGCAATGTCGATGCGCATGGCCACCTCTATCGCTGCTTGCAGCTATATTTATTCTTTTTATTCTGCCAAGCTTTGTATTCAATTGCCCATAACTGCTTAACTGTTTTTGCAAAGCTCTTAAAATCAGGTTTGCTGGTACAGCCTATTGCTGTGCTACATCTAATGCAAAATTTAACTCATAGGTCTCATGCTCTGGCAGCCATATTGCTTTTTGCGCAAATTTCGACAACCACTTAAAAATCTTTAGCTCTGGAACTGCTTATGTTACAACTTTGAAACTCGCTGTGCTTAGTGCTACTATGACCTAAAATTGCTATTGCTCAAAAGAAGTGCCTTCGTCACATGATGTGGCAGCCATCTTGCATTTTGCAAAAATATTCAAACATCTTCTTCTCTTAAACCGCTTAGTGCAATGACGCACAATTTTGCACATATGCTCCTTGCAAGGTCCTCTACCAAGTTTGTTCAAACTGCGATTTTTCCATAATCAACATGGCTGCTGTGAGACATTAACCTTTTTATCGCCATTTAATTGCGTAATTTTGCACTTTATACATTAGTTTTACAATATTTAACAATATTACAGTGTAATAGACACATGATTACACATAGTCATAACCCTTAAAGATAATATTGCAGTTAAAATTCGCATTGCGCAATCGCCTTCGTGAAATAAAACATTTGCAAATTTTCATGAAACTTCTACAAATTATAGAGGTCTATAGTAAGCATTAGTATGTGCAATTTGAAAGCCATACATTACATAGCTTGGCGGCCATTTTGTTTCGTATACATCATTTTTAAAAACTATAAAAAATCTTCTTCTCCGAAACCGCTTATGGGACAGACTTGAAATTTTGTTTATAGGGTTATCTTATGACTAACATTCAGATTTGTTAAAGAGAAGTTGATACGTCATGTGGTTTGGCAGCCATTTTGAATTGTTCAAAATAGCTTAACGAAATATTTAAATTAATAATAAAACAAAAACCGTTTTACAAAAATGCTTTATTTTTGCCATGTTTATTGACATCTATAGTGAGCACTATTGTGCGTAATATGGAGGCTGTATATCTTACGATCGGGCAGCCATCTTGGTTTACGTGAAAATTTTGAAAGTCTATTTTCTCTGCAACCGCTTATGTAAGAACTATAAAATTTGCTGTACAGTCTTATATTGTTATCTAGATTCATAATTGCTCATTAGGAGAGAATCAGTCACATGATGCGGCAGCAATATCGGTTTTATGTTTATCGTAATTATTTAAAATGCAATACTTCCTCCTTTGAGTCAATTGCTCACAGAACACAAATTACTTATGCTAAACTCTTGAAATCAGGTATGCTGGTACAGCCTATTGCAATGCTACATCTCATGCAATATTGAACTCATAGGTCATAAGGTTACGCAGCCATATTGTTTTTTGCGACAAATTTTGAGAACTGCTTAATAATCTTTAGCTCTGGAACTGCTTATGTTGCAACTTTGAAACTTGCTGTGCTTAGTGAGGCTATGACCTAGATTTTCCATTGCTCAACAGAAGTGACTTGGTCACATCATGTAGCAACCATCTTGCATTTTGCAAAAAAATCTTTAAACATCTTCTTCTCTTAAACCGCTTAGTGCAATAAAGCACAATTTTGCACGTATGCTCCTTGCAAGGTCCTCTACCAAGATTGTTAAAATTGCGATTTTTCCATAATCAACATGGCTGCTGTGAGACATTAACCTTTATATCACAATTTAATTGCATAATTTTGCGCTTTATACATTAGTTTTACAATATTTAACAATTTTAAAGTGTAATAGACACATGATTACACATAGTCATAACCCTTAAAGACAATAATGCAGTTAAAATTCGCATTGCACAGTCGCCTTCGTGAAATAAAACATTTGCAAATTTTCATGAAACTTCTGCAAATTGTAGAGGTCTATAGTGAGCATTAGTCTGTGCAATTTGAAAGTCATACATTGCATAGCTTGGCGGCCATTTTGTTTTGTATGCGCCATTTTTAAAAAATATATAAAAATCTTCTTCTCCGAAACCGCTTATGGGACAGACTTGAAATTTTGTTTATAGAGTTATCTTATGACTAACATTCAGATTTGTTCAAGAGAAGTTGATAAGTCATGTGGTTTGGCAGCCATTTTGAATTGTTTAAAATTGCTTAACAATATATTTAAATTCATAATAAAACAAAAACCGTTTTACAAAAATGCTTAATTTTGCCATGTTTATTGATATCTATAGTGTTCACTATTGTGCATAATATAGAGGCTGTATATCTTACAATTGGGCAGCCATCTTGGTTTACGCGAAAATTTTGAAAGTCTATTTTCTCTGCAACCGCTTATGTAAGAACTGTGAAATTTGCTGTACAGTCTTATATTGTGACCTAGAGTCACAGTTGTTCATGTTGAAGGAATTAGTCGCAAGCTGTGGCAGCCATATTGGTTTACGCAAAAATTTTAAAACTGTGTTTTCTTTCCAACCGTTTAACTGTGTTTTCTTTCCAACCGCTTATGTTAAAACTGTGAAATTTGCCGTATAACTATATATTGTCACCTAGAGTTACATTTGTTCATGTTGAAAGTATAGGTCATATGGTGTGGCAGCCATTTTAAAAAACGCAAACATTTCTAAAATGTGTTTTTTTTTCCAAATGCTTATGTTAGAACTGTAAACAGTTGTTATATAGCTTTATTTTGTGACATAACTACTTATATGGCATTGCAAAAATAATGCGCTGGCCACCTCTATTGCTGCTTGCAGCTAAATTTATTATAATTATTATTATTATTAATAGAAACAGAATAACAAAATAATGATTTTTTTTAGAATACTATACATAATGAGAAGAAAATAGGGTAATTAGGAGGTCTGCTAAGAGAAAGAGCATGTGAAGTGTATGAACATAATTTTAAAATCAATTATCTTAGGGTATCAAGAAAGGTATTTTATGACAGAATAAATTAAAGATTTAATAACATAGCCAAAGGTTCCATTAGGTTTATAAATTATTTAAAATAAAGCACAATGTAATGTAATTTTGTAATATATTTGCTATGCAGTTTTAATGAAATCTCATGAATGCACATACATTAATCTATGCTTACTGATCCTTATTAATCAGTAACCAATTAAATAATTTATATGATAATGCACATTTCACCTTATGTTCCTACCAATGCACACCTTAGTAATGTAAGCTTCTATTCACAGCAAAGCAATATTTTATGGAATACAACACATAACTCGATCTTCCCATTAGGGACCCATAAATGTCAAGCTTAAGCAAATCCCAATGGTTATTAACTTTATGGATCCATTTAATCTATAACCCTGGAGTATAGTAAATGTTTAGAAAGATATAGTCTCTCTAAATATCTTCTAATTAGACATAGTTTTGTAAAGGGTCGTTTAAAAATAAAAAAAAATAGTTTTATCACATCTAGTTAAGGAGACATGAAATACAACAATTCTTTCTTTTGTAATTCAGAGAGATATACCATTTTATTATTAAATTTGTTTCGTATCATGGTATTCTTTGTTAAAGAATAAACGCATGCCTAGTGTCCACTTCTGTTGTAAATGTATCTCTATTAGGCGGCAGCCATGACTGGTCGCAGTTTTTGAAGCTCCCATAACTCCAATAATCTTCCGGTTATACTACAAAATATATCTCAGAACAACTTGCATTCAGAAGATTTAACTACTCTATACCTTCTGTGCAAAGAAAATCACAAAGACAAGGGCGCCTCCTCGTGTGATATAGTTTGGACAAATGTAAAAAAAGGTGAATACAGATTTTATACTCACAAGCAAAGCAGCACTCTGTTGTGCTTATAGAGGCAGACTGGGAGTTCACAGTGTCCCAGTTCACTGACCAAGGCAGTGCAACAAATCACTCCAGGGTAGATTTCAATCAAGCTCAGGCTCTCAGCAAAGAGTTAAAATACCATAGTTTAATGGTGCAGTAAAATACAATATAAAATGTCACAAATGTGACCGTAACAATGGATAAACAAGCGACTAGTTTCTTAGATCTCTGTCTGTTTCCTCAGGCTTCTATCCAAAGACTGAGAGCTCTGGCTTATAAATGCTAAATGACCACTCTAAGAGTGAAACATAACCACACCTATTCAGGTGTGGAAGTAAACCTGCCTCATCAGGTGTGTGAGTGCACACCTGTTTCAATCAGACCATAGTTAGAATACAAACAGGTGTGCACTCACACACCTGATGAGGCAGGTTTACTTCCACACCTGAATAGGTGTGGTTATGTTTCACTCAGAGTGGTCATTTAGCATTTATAAGCCAGAGCTCTCAGTCTTTGGATAGAAGCCTGAGGAAACGGACAGAGATCTGAGAAACTAGTTGCTTGTTTATCCATTGTTACGGTCACATTTGTGACATTTTATATTGTATTTTACTGCACCATTAAACTATGGTATTTTAACTCTTTGCTGAGAGCCTGAGCTTGATTGAAATCTACCCTGGAGTGATTTGTTGCACTGCCTTGGTCAGTGAACTGGGACACTGTGAACTCCCAGTCTGCCTCTATAAGCACAACAGAGTGCTGCTTTACTTGTGAGTATAAAATCTGTATTCACCTATTTTTACATTTGTCCAAACTATATCACACGAGGAGGCGCCCTTGTCTTTGTGATTTTCTTTGCACAGAGAGAGTATTTACCCAGACTGGTTTTGTGACAAGGAGCTGACTTCTGGATCTAAGGGAGAATCTTATATATGTGCTACCCAGGAGGACTAATAAACCTCTGAAGTGCCCTCCTAATCTTGGGATTGCCTGAGTATCAATATTATATACAGATAAGAACTTATTAGAGACTCAACACTATGTATTTATTATATATTGTTTTAAGCTGCATTTTCTGTTTATATTGATCTCATCACATCACATTTGATGAGAGTCCATGTCTCATTTTTTCTGTAATTGTCATTATTATTTTGTCTTTATACATTATTATCTGATCATTTTATATTATTTTTAAGTTTTTATTGTTTTTACTATACTTCAGTATTATCCTACAGATTGTTTTATATATTTCTTCTAGCACCCCCTAGAGTTACGCTTGCATAGTGTAATAGGTATTTCTACTCTATACCTTGCTGGTTCCAGAGATAGAGATTGGTTACCCGTGTCCTGATCTAGTCTGTAGCGCTCTGTCATGAAACTTCCCTATATGCGTACTGTCTCTTTAAATACTGACCATAAGTCTCTCCTCCTCTCCATCTACCTTGCTTAGTAATTTGGATTCACAGGTGTTACTTACTGCCGTCCTGTCTGCTATCAAAGGACTCGAAGCCTTCCACTTCGTTCTGAATACTTCTGTTCAGTCTCACTTAAAACCTTTTTGCTCTAACTACAAGTTGCTTGCTGGCAGTGACTTTATCTGCTGAAGTTTATTACAAGGTAATATTGACATTCACTTTCCTTTCTACCGCATTGGAGATCACATGTGGGTGAGATTTTTAGCTTAAAGGGACATGAAAGCCAATTTTTTTCTTTCGTGATTTAGAAAGAGCATGTCATTTTAAACAACTTTCTAATTTACTTCTATTATCTAATTTACTTCATTCTCTTGATATCACTTGCTGAAAAGCATATTTAGATATGCTCAGTAGCTGCTGATCGGTTGCCTCACCTAGAGGCCTTGTGTGATTGGCTCACACATGTACATTGCTATTTCTTCAACAAAGGATATCGAAAGAATTGAGCAAATTAGATAATAGAAGTAAATTGGAAAGTTGTTTAAAATTGCATGCCCTTTCTGAATCATGAAAGTTTGATTTTGACTAGACTGTCCCATTTGTTGGTGTAATGAAAACATTTATAATCCCACAACTGGGCTATGATCATACTAGTTAATGTTCTATCCTCAATAAACTACAGTTAACTATTAGTGCTGATCCAATCTAATTGTTAAGTTTCTCTTTTCAGAAACTTCCTCACTTCAACTCCTATAGTTGACCCACAGTTTATGATCAAAACAGAGGTTACATATTTATTTGATCCCGACTTCTTGTGAAACTCTGTGGTTCATATATAAAAGATTCCATCTATAAGTTAAACCTGACACACACTTAGGTGGTGGCCTTTTTCAGCACTTTCAACAACCTCCCTGGTCTCCCTGGTAAGAGCGGCTCACAATCTTCTATTAATTTAAATTAAATATCCAGCTAATACTACAACCTACTCTGCTACTTTACCTCTCTCAAAGCAACCTCAGTTGACAATCTGAGACTAAGATATCTATATGCACCACTTGGAGATGGAAGCTCCAGAGGAATTGTATCAGTCGGTATGGATACTACTGGGAAACTTCGAGAGACAAATGGAGGAGAAATTTAGTAACCTCTCAGCCCTCCTACATCAAATACCTAAGGAGAAAACAAACCACCAAATCTCAAGTGAAGACATACCTGAAGCCTTACAGTTTACTGAGACAGGCCTAGCTCCACCTACCGAGAATGAAAGAGAAGAGGTTGCTGAACCCTATGGGCCCGGGAATGTGCGGCCGGCTTCCCAGAGCTTGGTGGGTCTCTCTCACAGCTAATTGCAACAGCGCATCTGGTTGATCAGTGGAATCCGTATAGCCGGAGCGCTGAAGACTCGCAAGCCGTTAATCTCTCTTTGCCGCCCACTAGTACATCCGAAGGTGCAATTCAGGATTCCAGGTTTAGCTCAGAAGGTAAAATTCCCGGGTTACTTCATAGAGAGAAGATATGGAGAGATCTTTTTGCAGTCCAGTTGGCAGGAATGTCCAATTTTGGGGTAGACTGCAGCTTTCATAGCACAATGGAGATTTCGCGTTTTAGTGAGCAGCGTAAGACCTTTAGCACTTTCCTGAAAGTTGGAGTGGGGTAAGCTCCTTATAAACTGCACCAGGTACTAGGTTGAGCTTCATTTGCTCCGACTCAGAATGTTCAGCATAAAACTTCATGGCAGTTATCTGATTCATGGCAGATGCAATTTTTCAAACTGGAAATAACTTGGAGCAAGCAGCTTTCTCATATATACAAGTAAAACTGTACATCAGTAATGTTATTGACATTTGAGTTATATATTGTCTTATCACTCCTTATGATTGGATTGGAATTTTTCATTGCCAAAGATCACCTATTTGCTACCTAAATTGTATACTAGCTGATCATTGTACACTGTTCATTATTTTTAATGTTTGAAATGTACGCAACCACATAGTCGCTACTACACCTGAAATTTTTGGTAGAGGAAGCTGGCACTATTGCCATTGCTACGGAGACCTCTTTGAGGGCTCTTATGTGTTCTTTACCAGGATGATTACAGATATGAGAGACATTACTTATGTAACTGAAGTTGTTAGTATTTTCTATTCTTACATAGCTGCCCATTGCTCTGCTGTGTTAGATGTGAGAGCCATATGAGCTAATTGTAGTGTATATATGTATATATATACAGGGAGTGCAGAATTATTAGGCAAGTTGTATTTTTGAGGATTAATTTTATTATTGAACAACAACCATGTTCTCAATGAACCCAAAAAAACTCATTAATATCAAAGCTGAATAGTTTTGAAAGTAGTTTTTAGTTTGTTTTTACTTATAGCTATTTTAGGGGGATATCTGTGTGTGCAGGTGACTATTACTGTGCATAATTATTAGGCAACTTAACAAAAAACAAATATATACCCATTTCAATTATTTATTTTTACCAGTGAAACCAATTTAACATCTCAATATTCACAAATATACATTTCTGACATTCAAAAACAAAACAAAAACAAATCAGTGACCAATATAGCCACCTTTCTTTGCAAGGACACTCAAAAGCCTGCCATCCATGGATTCTGTCAGTGTTTTGATCTGTTCACCATCAACATTGCGTGCAGCAGCAACCACAGCCTCCCAGACACTGTTCAGAGAGGTGTACTGTTTTCCCTCCTTGTAAATCTCACATTTGATGATGGACCACAGGTTCTCAATGGGGTTCAGATCAGGTGAACAAGGAGGCCATGTCATTAGATTTTCTTCTTTTATACCCTTTCTTGCCAGCCACGCTGTGGAGTACTTGGACGCGTGTGATGGAGCATTGTCCTGCATGAAAATCATGTTTTTCTTGAAGGATGCAGACTTCTTCCTGTACCACTGCTTGAAGAAGGTGTCTTCCAGAAACTGGCAGTAGGACTGGGAGTTGAGCTTGACTCCATCAGCTTGTGTGTCTTGTTCAGTGGTGGTCGTCTTTCAGCCTTTCTTACCTTGGCCATGTCTCTGAGTATTGCACACCTTGTGCTTTTGGGCACTCCAGTGATGTTGCAGCTCTGAAATATGGCCAAACTGGTGGCAAGTGGCATCTTGGCAGCTGCACGCTTGACTTTTCTCAGTTCATGGGCAGTTATTTTGCGCCTTGGTTTTTCCACACGCTTCTTGTGACCCTGTTGACTATTTTGAATGAAACGCTTGATTGTTCGATGATCACGCTTCAGAAGCTTTGCAATTTTAAGAGTGCTGCATCCCTAGAGCAGTTAAATAATAGATACACTTCTATGAGAATCCTTCTCTATTCTCCTATAGCAAAAAGCCTCCTATCATCCAACCCACTATAACTAGGTCAATTCTAAAAGCCTCGCTCACTTCCCCTTTCCCCACTCAGAGCGGCTCTTGACCACTGAAAAGTATACCCTATTATTATCATCTGATGATTTCCATTAAACTAATATTCCACACATTTACATAATCCCTTTTACATTATTTTCACAACTGGAATATAGGAACTTTCTTATTATTAAGCCCAGGATTACAACTTAATCTCACTTCTCGCCCTTAATGCTAACTACTTAGAATTTGGTACTCACTACTCTAGCTCTCAAGCTGCAAAAAACCCCAACTTACTAGAGTTAAGATATTCTCCAGGGGCGCAATCCGATATAGATCGTAGTTTGCGGCGCAAGTGACGGAACCCCCGCCGCCCGTAGTTTCAGCTCGCAACTCGAGCTATCCTATATACAGCGCAGAGTGAACCAATCAGCCAATCGGATTGAACTTGAATCTGATAGGCTGATAGAATCCTATCAGCCAATCGGAATTCGACGGACACCATCTTGGATGACGTCATTTAAAGGTACCTCATTCCTCATTCAGTCGTCGTGCCGGATGGATGCTCCGCGGTGGAGGAGCGAAGAAAGAAGATTGAAGATGCCGCTTTGCTTGAAGACATAGCCGGATGGAAGAAGACTTCTCTGCCGCTTGATTGAAGACATCACCCAGATCGGATGAAGAGTTCTGCCTGGCTGGGTGAATACAAGGTAGGGAGATCTTCAGGGGGGTAGTGTTAGTTTTTTTTTTAAGGGGGGTTTGGGTGGGTTTAGAATAGGGGTATGTTGGTGGTGGGCTGTAATGTTGGGGGGTGGTATTGTGTTTTTCTCCAACATTGGTGTGTCCGGTCCACGGCGTCATCCATAACTTGTGGGAATATTCTCTTCCCCAACAGGAAATGGCAAAGAGCACAGCAAAAGCTGTCCATATAGTCCCTCCTAGGCTCCGCCCACCCCAGTCATTCTCTTTGCCGCTGAACAAGCAGCATCTCCACGGAGATGGTGAAGAGTATGTGATGTTTAGTTGTAGTTTTTTATTCTACTATCAAGAGTTTGTTATTTTAAAATAGTGCTGGTATGTACTATTTACTCTGAAACAGAAAAAGATGAAGAGTTCTGTTTGTGAGAGGAATATGATTTTAGCAGCAGTAACTAAAATCGTTTGCTGTTTCCACATAGGATTGTTGAGATGAGATAACTTCAGTTTGGGGAAACAGTTGGCAGACTTTTCTGCTTAAGGTATGACTAGCCATATTTCTAACAAGACTGAGTAATGCTGGAAGGCTGTCATTTTCCCCATCATGGGGACCGGTAAGCCATTTTCTTAGTCTTAAACAGAATAAAGGGCTTAATATGGGCTATAAAACTGGTAGACACTTTTATGGGCTAGATCGATTGCTTTATTTGGGCATTTTATACAGCTTGAAGTTGAAATTCACACTTTATCACTTTGGTTTAGACACTTTCCCAGTCAGGAAGGGCCTTCTATGTAGTAGGCAGAGCCTCATTTTCGCGCCATTACTGCGCAGTTACTTTTGAGAGCAGGACATGCAGCTGCATGTGTGTGGGTCTGGAAGTGGCTGAAAAGGCTCCTAGAAGGCTTCTTTTGGTATCATATACCCCCCTGTAAAGGGTTAAAGGTCTGAAATTTGGGGTGCAATGCTTTGAATGCTTTAAGACACTGTAGTGAAAATTTGGTTAAAATTGAACAATTCCTTCATAGTTTTTCACATATTCAGTAAAAAAGTGTGCCCTGTTTAAAATTTAAGGAGACAGTAACGGTTTTGTTTTAAAACGGTTTTTGTATTTTATTGACAAGTTTAAGCCTGTTTAACATGTCTGTGCCTTCAGATAAACTATGTTCTGTATGTATGGAAGCCAATGTGTCTCCCCCTTCAAAATTGTGTGATAATTGTGCCATAGCGTCCAAACAAAGTAAGGACAGTACTGCCACAGATAGTAAAGTTGCCCAAGATGATTCATCAGATGAAGGGAGTAGACATAGTTCTACATCATCTCCTTCTGTGTCTACACCAGTTTTGCCCATGCAGGAGGCCCCTAGTACTTCTAGCGCGCCAATGCTTGTTACTATGCAAAAATTGACGGCAGTAATGGATAACTCCATTGCAAATATTTTATCCAAAATGCCTGCATTTCAGAGAAAGCGCGATTGCTCTGTTTTAAACACTGTAGAGCAGGAGGGCGCTGATGATAATTGCTCTGTCATACCCTCACACCAATCTGAAGTGGCCATGAGGGAGGTTTTGTCAGATGGAGAAATTTCTGATTCAGGTAGAATTTCTCAACAGGCAGAACCTGATGTTGTGCACTGCTTAAGGAGGTGCTATCTACTCTGGATGATTGTGACAACCTGGTCATTCCAGAAAAATTGTGCAAGATGGACAAGTTCCTAGAGGTTCCAGTGCACCCCAACGCTTTTCCTATACCCAAGCGGGTGGCGGACATAGTGAATAAGGAGTGGGAGAAGCCCGGCATACCTTTTTGTCCCCCCTCCTATATTTAAGAAATTATTTCCTATGGTCGACCCCAGAAAGGACTTATGGCAGACAGTCCCTAAGGTCGAGGGGGCAGTTTCTACACTAGCTAAGTGCACTACTATTCCTATCGAGGATAATTGTGCTTTCAAAGATCCTATGGATAAAAAAATTGGAGGGTTTGCTTAAAAAGATTTTTGTACAGCAAGTTTACCTCCTGCAACCTATTTCGTGTATTATTCCTGTCACTACAGCAGCGTGGTTCTGGTTCGAGGAACTAGAAAAGTAGCTCAGTAGAGAGACTCCGTATGAGGAGGTTATGGACAGAATTCACGCACTTAAGTTAGCTAATTCCTTTATTTTAGATGCCGCTTTGCAGTTAGCTAGATTAGCGGCGAAAAATTCAGGGTTTGCAATTGTGGCGCGCAGAGCGCTCTGGCTAAAGTCTTGGTCAGCGGATGTATCTTCCAAGACAAAGTTGCTTAATATCCCTTTCAAGGGTAAAACCCTTTTTGGGCCAGAATTGAAAGAGATTATCTCAGACATCACTGGGGGTAAGGGCCACGCCCTCCCACAAGATAGGCCTTTCAAGGCCAAAAATAAGTCTAATTTTCGTTCCTTTCGCAATTTCAGGAACGGACCGGCCTCCAACTCTGCAGCCTCTAGACAAGAGTGTAATGCTTCGCAAACCAAACCAGCTTGGAAACCGATGCAAGGCTGGAACAAGGGTAAGCAGGCCAAGAAGCCTGCTGCTGCTACCAAAACAGCATGAAGGAGTAGCCCCCGATCCGGGACCGGATCTAGTAGGGGGCAGACTCTCTCTCTTCGCTCAGGCTTGGGCAAGAGATGTTCAGGATCCCTGGGCACTAGAAATAGTTTCTCAGGGTTATCTTCTGGAATTCAAGGAACTACCCCCAAGGGGAAGGTTCCACATGTCTCACTTATCTTCAAACCGAATAAAGAGACAGGCATTCTTACATTGTGTAGAAGACCTGTTAAAAATGGGAGTGATACACCCAGTTCCAACTGTGGAACATGGAATGGGGTTTTACTCAAATCTGTTTGTAGTTCCCAAAAAAGAGGGAACTTTCAGACCAATTCTGGATTTAAAGATTCTAAACAAATTTCTCAGAGTGCCATCTTTCAAAATGGAAACTATTCGAACGATTTTACCTTCAATACAGGAGGGTCAATTTATGACTACCGTGGATCTAAAGGATGCGTATCTACATATTCCTATCCACAAAGATCATCATCAGTTCCTAAGGTTCACCTTTCTGGACAAACATTACCAGTTTGTGGCTCTCCCATTCGGGCTAGCCACTGCTCCAAGGATTTTCACAAAGGTACTTGGGTCCCTTCTAGCGGTTCTAAGACCAAGGGGCATTGCAGTGGCACCTTACTTGGACGACATTCTGATACAAGCGTCATCTCTTTCAAAGGCAAAGGCTCACACAGACATCGTTCTGGCCTTTCTCAGATCTCACGGGTGGAAGGTGAACATAGAAAAGAGTTCCCTGTCTCCGTCGACAAGAGTTCCTTTCTTGGGGACAATAGTAGATTCTTTAGAAATGAAGATTTTCCTGACAGATGCCAGAAAGTCAAAACTTCTAAACGCTTGTCAAGTTCTTCACTCTGTTCCACGACCTTCCATAGCTCAGTGCATGGAAGTAGTAGGGTTGATGGTTGCAGCAATGGACATAGTTCCTTTTGCGCGAATTCATCTAAGACCATTACAACTGTGCATGCTGAAACAGTGGAATGGGGACTATACAGACTTGTCTCCAGTGATTCAAGTAGATCAGAAGAGCAGAGACTCACTCCATTGGTGGCTAACCCAGGATCACCTGTCCCAGGGAATGAGCTTCCGCAGACCAGAGTGGGTCATCGTCACGACCGACGCCAGTCTAGTGGGCTGGGGCGCAGTCTGGGACTCCCTGAAGGCCCAGGGTCTATGGTCTTGGGAAGAGTCTTCTCCCGATAAACATTCTGGAACTGAGAGCGATATTCAATACTCTCAGGGCTTGGCCTCAACTAGCAAAGGCCAGATTCATAAGATTCCAATCAGACAACATGACGACTGTTGCTTACATCAACCATCAGGGGGGAACAAGGAGTTCCCTGGCGATGAGAGAAGTGACCAAAATCATAAAATGGGCAGAGGATCACTCCTGCCACCTATCTGCGATCCACATCCCAGGAGTGGAAAACTGGGAGGCGGATTATCTGAGTCGTCAGACATTCCATCCGGGGGAGTGGGAACTCCACCCGGAGATATTTGCCCAGTTGACTCAATTATGGGGCATTCCAGACATGGATCTGATGGCGTCTCGTCAGAACTTCAAGGTTCCTTGCTACGGGTCCAGATCCAGGGATCCCAAGGCGACTCTAGTGGATGCATTAGTAGCGCCTTGGGCCTTCAACCTAGCTTATGTGTTTCCACCATTTCCTCTCATTCCCAGGCTGGTAGCCAGGATCAAACAGGAGAGGGCCTCTGTGATCTTGATAGCTCCTGCGTGGCCACGCAGGACTTGGTATGCAGACCTGGTGAATATGTCATCAGCTCCACCATGGAAGCTATCTTTGAGACAGGATCTTCTAGTACAGGGTCCATTCGAACATCCAAATCTAGTTTCCCTCCAGCTGACGGCTTGGAAATTGAACGCTTGATTTTATCTAAGCGTGGGTTTTCAGATTCTGTGATAGATACTCCTGGTACAAGCCAGAAAACCTGTAACTAGAAAAATTTACCATAAAATATGGAAAAGATATATCTGTTGGTGTGAATCCGAGGGATTCTCATGGAGTAAGATCAAAATTCATAGGATCCTTTCTTTTCTTCAAGAAGGTTTGGATAAGGGATTATCAGCGAGTTCTCTGAAGAGACAGATTTCTGCTTTATCTGTCTTGTTACACAAACGACTGGCAGCTGTGCCAGATGTTCAAGCTTTTGTTCAGGCTTTGGTCAGGATCAAGCCTGTTTACAGACCTTCGACTCCTCCCTGGAGTCTGAATTTAGTTCTTTCAGATCTTCAAGGGGTTCCGTTTGAACCTCTACATTCCATAGATATCAAGATGTTATCTTGGAAAGTTCTGTTTTTGGTTGCTATTTTTTCTGCTAGAAGAGTTTCTGAGTTATCTGCTCTGCAGTGTAATCCGCCCTATCTGGTGTTCCATTCAGATAAGGTTGTTTTGTGTACTAAACCTGGTTTCCTTCCAAAGGTTGTTTCCAACAAGAATATTAACCAGGAAATAGTTGTGCCTTCTTTGTGTCCGAATCCAGTTTCAAAGAAGGAACGTTTGTTACACAATTTAGATGTAGTTCGTGCTTTAAAGTTCTATTTAGAAGCAACAAAGGATTTCAGACAAACGTCTTCTCTGTTTGTCGTTTATTCTGGCAAGAGGAGAGGTCAAAAAGCTACTGCTACCTCTCTTTCCTTTTGGCTGAA
>NC_069503.1:664217939-664257939 GCF_027579735.1 Bombina bombina | reverse complement strand
ACCTAACACTACACTATCAATAAATTAATTAAATACAATACCTACAAATAAATACAATTAATTAAACTAACTAAAGTACAAAAATTAAAAAAAGAACTAAGTTACAAAAAATAAAAAATAATTTACAAACATTAGAAAAATATTACAACAATTTTAAGCTAATTACACCTACTCTAAGCCCCCTAATAAAATAACAAAGCCCCCCAAAATAAAAAAATGCCCTACCCTATTCTAAAATAAAAATAGAAAAGCTATTTTAACTTGCCAGCCCTGAAATGGGCCTTTTGCAGGGCATGCCCGAAAGAATTCAGCTCTTTTGCCTGGAAAAAAAAAAATACAATACCCCCCCCCCAACATTACAACCCACCACCCACATACCCCTAATCTAACCCAAACCCTTCTTAGATAAACCTAACACTAAGCCCCTGAAGATCTTCCTACCTTATCTTCACCATGCCGGGTATCACCGATCGGTCCAGGCTCCGATGTCTTCATCCAAGCCCAAGCGGGGGCTGAAGACGTCCATCCTCCAGCTGAAGTCTTGTTCCAAGCCCAAGCGGGGGATGAAGATGTCCATCCTCCGGCTGAAGTCTTGATCCATGAGGCGGCTGAAGAAGTCCATCGGGCAGAAGTCTTCATCCTATCCGGGCAGAAGAGGAGATCCGGACCGGTAGACATCTTCATCCAAGCGGCATCTTCTATCTTCTTCCATCCGACGACGAGCGGCTCCATCTTCAAGACCTCCGGCGCGGATCAATCCTCTTCTTCCAACGTCCTAACACAGAATGAAGGCTCCTTTAAGGGACGTCATCCAAGATGGCGTCCCTCGAATTCCGATTGGCTGATAGGATTCTATCAGCCAATCAGAATTAAGGTAGGAAAATTCTGATTGGCTGATGGAATCAGCCAATCAGATTCAAGTTCAATCCGATTGGCTGATCCAATCAGCCAATCAGATTGAGCTCGCATTCTATTGGCTGTTCCGATCAGCCAATAGAATGCGAGCTCAATCTGATTGGCTGATTCAATCAGCCAATCATATTTTTTCTACCTTAATTCCGATTGGCTGATAGAATCCTATCAGCCAATCGGAATTCAAGGGACACCATCTTGGATGACATCCCTTAAAGGAACCTTCATTCTGTGTTAGGATGTCGGAAGAAGAGGATGGATCCGCGCCGGAGGTCTTGAGGATGGAGCCGCTCGTCGTCGGATGGAAGAAGATAGAAGATGCCGCTTGGATGAAGATGTCTACCGGTCCAGATCTCCTCTTCTGCCCGGATAGGATGAAGACTTCTGCCCCATGATTGACTTCTCCAGCCGCCACTTGGATCAAGACTTCAGCCGGAGGATGGACGTCTTCAGCCCCCGCTTGGGCTTGGATCAAGACATCGGAGCCTGGACCGATTGGTGATACCCGGCGTGGTGAAGATGAGGTAGGAAGATCTTCAGGGGCTTAGTGTTAGGTTTATTTAAGGGGGGTTTGGGTTAGATAAGGGGTATGTGGGTGGTGGGTTGTAATGTTGGGGGGGGTATTGTATGTTTTTTTTTCCAGGCAAAAGAGCTGAATTCTTTGGGGCATGCCCCGCAAAAGGCCCTTTTAAAGGGCTGGTAAGGTAAAAGAGCTTTTCTATTTTTATTTTAGAATAGGGTAGGGCATTTTTTTATTTTGGGGGGCTTTGTTATTTTATTACAGGGCTTAGAGTAGGTGTAATTAGCTTAAAATTGTTGTAATATTTTTCTAATGTTTGTAAATATTTTTTTTTATTTTTTGTAACTTAGTTCTTTTTTATTTTTTGTACTTTAGTTTATTTAATTGTATTTATTTGTAGGTATTTTATTTAATTAATTTATTGATAGTGTAGTGTTAGGTTTAATTGTAGATAATTGTAGGTATTTTATTTAATTAGTTTATTGATAGTGTAGTGTTAGGTTTAATTGTAACTTAGGTTAGGATTTATTTTACAGGTAATTTTGTAATTATTTTAACTAGGTAACTATTAAATAGTTATTAACTATTTAATAGCTATTGTACCTGGTTAAAATAAATACAAAGTTGCCTGTAAAATAAATATTAATCCTAAAATAGCTACAATATAATTATAATTTATATTGTAGCTATATTAGGGTTTATTTTACAGGTAAGTATTTAGCTTTAAATAGGAATAATTTATTTAATAAGAGTTAATTTATTTTGTTAGATTTAAATTATATTTAACTTAGAGGGGTGTTAGTGTTGGACTTAGCTTTAGGGGGTTAATACATTTATTAGAGTAGCGGTGAGGTCCGGTTGGCAGATTAGGTGTTAATTGTAGGTACGTGGAGGCGACGTTGGGGGCGGCAGATTAGGGGTTAATAAATATAATATAGGGGTCGGCGGTGTTAGGGGCAGCAGATTAGGGGTTCATAGGAATACCGTAGGTGGCGGCGGTGTACGGAGCGGAAGATTAGGGGTTAAAAAAATATACAGGGGTCAGCGATAGCGGGGGCGGCAGGTTAGGGGTTAATAAGTGTAAGGTTAGGGGTGTTTAGACTCGGGGTACATGTTAGGGTGTTATTTGCAGACTGAGGAAGTGTTTCCCCAAAGGAAACAATGGGGCTGCGTTAGGAGCTGAACGCTGCTTTTTTGCAGGTGTTTTTTTCAGCTCAAACTGCCCCATTGTTTCCTATGGGGGATTTTTTGAAGCTGGCCGCGTCCGTAAGCACCGCTGGTATTGAGAGTTGCAGTGGCGGTAAATTATGCTCTACGCTACCTTTTTGGAGCCTAACGCAGCCCTTCTGTGAACTCTAAATAAAAAAAGCCAGCGTTAGCTACGCGGGTCGTTAACGACAAAACTCTAAATCTAGCCGAAAGTAAGTTAGAAATACTTTAAATTCCTATGTTCTTCACACAGAGAGACATGTTATTTTATTTGAAATATATAGTTTTATACACATATACAGTATATGGGAGGAAGAGGTCAGACCTTAAAATCCCTCCCACCTCCAATATCTCTCTTAGTTTAACATATAGCTGTGTAGAGAATAGGAAACATATAGGTAGGAAAGACAAAGCTGGATCTGTAGAAGTGTCATTAGAACTGTCACCCAAAAATTTAAACGAGCAGGGCTTGTTGACCATAATCATTCAGAAAGAAAATTATTTATTATTTAAGCATACATTTTGTTTTCTCTTTCATAAAATGATGATGGTCTACAGTCCTTCATAACATATGGGATTAATACCAAGAAAATGGTCTATGTTACCGAAAGGGTGGGACAATTTTTCTGCCAGTTTCTAAATAGCCGACTTTGAGCTCGTTTCCATTGAACTGTAATTAGGTTTGCGTGCGCTTGCAAACTGTTAAATAAGCTGTCAGAAGCAATATAATTTATCGACTGCTTCCAATGGACCGTTATAACTCAATTTTAGCAACCGGACTCCGGCTGGCGAAAACATTATCATGTCCCATACAAAGTATCAGAAGACGCTAATCTTTAAATTATACCCGGTTTACAATACACTGTCATATACAGTAACAAAAATTACACCCATCTCAAATAGGTGTAAAACAGAAAAAAGGTGCTTTATGAGACCTAGCTACTAAAACTATTAACCCCTAATCCGCCATGCCGCACAATGCAAATAACTAATCCATAAGCCCCCTAACCTAACATCTGCTTAATTAACCCCCATTACATTAATTTAAAAAATCCTAAATTACATTTAAAATACAAATACTAACATTAATTTAAAAATTAAACCAAATATTAAAATTACAATAATTAAATCTAAAATTACAAAAAATAAAAAAAAGGCTAAAATTACAGAAAAAAATTAACAAAATTATCCAAAATAAAAAAAATAAACCTAATCCCTTTGAAAATATAAAAGCCCCCCAAAATAAAAACACCCCTAATCTAAACTAAACTATCAATAGCCCTTTAAAGGGCCTTTTGTAGGGTATTGCCCTAAGTTAAACTGCTCATTTACCCTAAAAAATACCCCCTCTAACAGTAAAACCCCCCACCCACCAAACCCCCCAAAATAAAAAATGAAACTAACACTAAAAAATCTTTAAAAGGGCATTTAACTCTTGTATTGCCCTTAAAAGGGCATTCAGCTCTTTTTCAGTGCCCAAAATACCTAATCTAAAAAAATTAAAAAAACTAAATCTAAGCCCCAAATAGGTACTCGCCGTTCCTGAAGTCCGGCGGAGAAGGTCCTCTTCCAGTCGGCGTTAAATTCTTCTTGGAGCTGGTAAACATCTTCCATCTTCATCCAGGAGAAAGCCTGCGTGGAGCAAGGTTTAACCGTGGAACTGAACTCCTTGGACCATGGAGCCATGGAGCATGGAGGATCCTCTTTGTATGATCACCGCCATACACAGGATTGAAGGCAAGGTACATGTTTAAAAATGGCGTCACTTGCATTCCTATTGGCTGATTTGGATGGAAGCTACTGAAATCCTATAGGGTAATTATTTATTTTTAAAGTAATGTTAGGTTTTTTTCTTTTAATTGTAACTTAGGTTAGGGGGCTAAGTAATTTAATTTGTTATTTGCATTGTGGGGGCTGGTGGTTTAGGAGTTAATAGCTTAATTAGGTTAACTGCATTGTAGGGGTTTGGCAGTTTAGGGGTTAATAGATGTATTTGTTTAATTGTGATGTGTGTTAGTGGCGGATTAGGGGTTAATAGCTAGATTGTGTTGTGGGGGGATGGAGGTTTAAGGGTTTATAACTTTGATAGATACTTTGCGATATGGGGGTTGGCAGATTAGGGCTTAATACATTAGTTATTGTGGTGGGGGGGACACATATATATACACTTGTATGCGGCACAGAATATGCCATCAAGTGTAGTGTAAGGTCAGGTTACCATAGTAACCAATTAATGTTTTAGAAAACTGGCATCGGGTGGAAACATTAACACAACGCTAACTTACACCTACATGAAAAGAGCAACTGCAAGCAAAGCGGAAATTATTTCAATGGAAACCTGGTACTAAAATTTTAACAGCTCAACGGAAACAAGCTCTTTGTGGTTTGAAGGACTTTCCTGACAAAAGCAGTTTGTAAAGAAACACAAATATTGAAGCAATAACATTTGGGAAAAGTATGCTGAGAAAACCATATTGCAGCTTTGCAAATCTGCTTTAAAGATGCATCATTTTTAAAAACCAACATAGTTGAAAAAGCCCTTGTAGAATGAGCTGTGATACCCTTAGGAGGTGAATTTCCTGCCACCAATTAATTGCAAATATTTACTTTGAGCTAAGAGGCCCATGCTGCTTTAGTAGCCTACTGCCCCTTACAAGTTCCGGAGTAGTGAACAGCCAAACTAGAAGACTGTCTGAATTCTTTAGTAGCTTGAAGATAGAACTGTAAAGACCTACTAGATTAATATTATGTAATAGACACTCCTTAGGGATAGCAGGATCTGGGCATAAGGAAAAAACAACATTTACCTGATCAATGTTTACCGCAGAAACAATCTTATGAAGAATATAATATTTAGTTTGAAGTAAAGCCTTATCCTTGTGAATAATAAAAACTACGGAATCACAGGACAAGGTTGACAGCTCAGAAACTCTCCTACCTGAGGAGATTGCTAAAAGGAAAGAAACTTCCCAAGATAAAAATTGTATATCAGCGGAATGCATTGGCTCAAAAGAAGGACCTTTAAATACCAAAAGCACTAAATTCAAATTCCAGGGTGGAGAAATAAGTCTCAAAACTGGCTTAATTATAACCAATGCCTGGCCAAAAATCTGAACATCAGGAAGTTTAGCTAACTTCCTATGAAAAAGAACAGATAGGGCTCCATGTACTAAGCAGTCAGCGAGCTACCCGCAACAAATCTCGCGTCAAAACTCGCAAACTGATATGTACAAAGCCGTCAATTATGTTAAAACTCGCATCTTTAAAATTGCGAGCGTACTTATCCGCCAAACCTCGCTACCGCTCCATTTTTCACTGTAATTAGACACATTTGACCACCAACTCGCCAAAAAACGAATGTACTAAAAAATCTATTTGTCCGCTCGCTACAATTTCCGCTCCCACCTCGCTATTTTTGCCTCGCCACCTTTTAGGTGGCGGGCAAGGTACAAAACAATAGGAAAGTCAATCTAGACGCCAGTCTAGACATATATAAAAGGCAGTAATATCAGCATTGTACTTACAGCATAACTGGCGTCTAATTTGTCTCTCATTTCCATGTACATAAATTGCGCCCAATTTGTCGACTGTAATTAAAGAGTAATCTATTTAAATTTGTATTGTTAGTTGTCAATCTTTATAATTATTTTTATATTAATATTTATATATTATCAGATCCAGATGAAGCCATATCCAAATTGTAAATAAATATTACAAAAATAACGCTCTGTTATCACTCTTCAAAAAATTTTGAACAATAATAAAGTTGTTTAGATAAGTTGAACTTTTATAGGAGCAAAATATCCCGCGACTACTATGATGTTCGTGACACCTTGCATGTCACGTGTTAATAACTGGCCAGACAATTCAACTGAAAGTTAAGTACCATCAGCTTAGTCGCGGCGAGCGAGGCGTCAAATTTATCAACAATCCGCAACTGCTCGCGGCGGGCTAGACTTGTCTATTTATTGGGGGAATATTAGTACATAGCGACAGCGGACACCATTTCGCCCGTGGCGAGTAACGGCGAGTTTATCCGCGTCTACAATGACGGATGAATTGACGGCTTAGTACATGGAGCCCATAAAGCAGAAATTTGACCTTTAAGGAAACTAAGAGGCAAACCATTTTAAGGCCATCCTGTAAAAATTTAATAATTCTGTCAATCCTAAAGTAATACAAATAAAACCCTCTAGAAGAGCACCACTCAAAATATGCCTTTCAAATTTTGTGAAAAATCTTTGGTGACACAGACTTTCTTGAATGAAAAACTTCTATGTCTCCAAACTAAGTATTCAACCTCCACTCCATTAAAATTTAAGATTTGAGATCCTGATGGAAAAGAGGCCCTGGAGACAAAAGGTCTTGTCTCAGAGGAAGAATAGAAAGAGGGGATAAGGACATCTGCAGTAGATCTGAATACCATGTTTTGGGGGTCATGCTAAAGTAATCAATATTACTGAATCTGAATCCTGTTTGATCAGAACAATGACTCTTAGAGAAGAACAAATGGAGGAAACAGGTATGCTAGATGAAATTCCAATGGAAATACCAAGATGTCTATCATGTGAACCTTTAGATTTCTTGATCTTGCATAATACCTTAGAAGATTGAGATTTAAGTAAGAGACCATCAGATCTGTCCGGTAAGCCCATTTGATCACTAAGCTATCAAAAATGTCCTGATGGAGAAACCACTCTCCTTGATTGACTGATTGATGGCTGAGATAATCTGCCTCCCAGTTGTTCACATCTGGTATGTAAATTGACAATTGGGAGCAATAATTATTTTTTGCCCAAGACAGAGTATGAGACACTTCTTGTATGACCAGTGGACTTTGTATACCCCCTTGATGATTTATAAAGGCCACCACCATGATATTGTTAGACTGAAAATAGGTAAACCTTTTTTCCTTCAATAGGGGCCAGGACTGAAGCACTTGAAGAATTGCTCGAAGTTCCAGAATGTTGGTTGGTAACCTTGCATTGAGAGGATACCAGACTCCTTGCACTCTTCGAGAATCCCAGACCAATACCAGCCTGAGAGACTGGCATCAATCGGCACAATAGTCCTTGACTAACAAAGGAAGGATGCCTCAAGGTTCAAATAAAGATTTTATGTCACCAAGAAAGTTATTGTCTGATGGAGAAATCCAAAGCAATCTGTTTTTCCAAGTATAATTCTTTGACCATTGAGACAATTGAAGAGGTCTTAAGTTAAGCAGCGACCATAAGACCCACCACTTATGATGGAAATGGAGCCCTTTGCAGGGAGAGTCTTAAAGAAAGATAGAAGCTTGTGAGTATGAGCATCAGCTAGTCGCAGGGAATGGGCTTGCACTATTATGTCATTTAGATACAGTGCAAATGAAATGCACTGAATCCTGATCACTGACAACATTGTACCCAACAGTACAGATTAAGTTAAAGACTGAAAAAAGTTATAATATAAAAGCACTCATGATCTCCCCTAGTTACAATGTTGAAAGATGTGTGTCATAGAAAAAGTAAAAACATAAACTTTAATTAATTACACTTAAAATACGTGAAAATAATTAAAAATAAAATGCTGGGTGAAAAGTGAGTAGCAAGCAAATTCACAGTTGCCTAATATAGATTAGTACAATAGCAGCAGTATAAAGGTTAATATATTTGTGCAAGGTGTTATAGCATGTTGTGCATGAACAAACAGAGTACTGTCTCTCAAAAAGGTATAAAATTACTCCATAGCTCCAGATTATGGGACCTATTTTTTAATGTGTGAGCGGACATGATCCGATATTGCGGATCATCTCCGCAGCACATCGAGCAGGGGGTGTCAATCAACCCGATCGTATTCGATCGGGTAGATTTCTGGCGATGTCTGTCCGCCGCCTCAGAGCAGGCGGACAGGTTATGGAGCAGCCGAGCATGATAAATATGCCCCATTGTGTTTAATAGATAAGTTTAACCAAGCATACAATGTATCAGATGCTGGCTATAATATTAATTTGTACATTTAGTAAGATATGTGAATATATTACTGCAGGCTAGGTCAATCGATTATTCTAGTGGCAAAACTCCCCCCTCTATACCAGTAGTGCCATCTAAGTCCTTCCACTTTTTTCTTAAAATTGTACCCAACACCTTAATGAAGATGCGTTTAGCTGTAGTCAAAAGGAGAGTGACAAACTAGCAGTGTTTAAATATGCAAACCTCAGAAACTGAAAGTCATAGGGATGTGCAGATATGCATCCTTGTGGTCTATAGTAGCCATAAACTGCCCCTTTGAAATAAGGGTAAAAGTGTGCGGATTGTTCCAAAAGTGGAAATCCTGACAAACGTGTTTAGGGCTGTTAATGTAGGACAGGACTGTAAGTCCCGTTGGACAATGAACAGATTTGAGTAAAACCCTCGACTCTGAGTACTGGGATAAATTATTCCCATTGCAACACGACAACAATACTTGTATATGTATATGTAATATATACAAAATACCCTTCAGGAGCTACTCTTATAAGAGATATATTCCTTATCTGTATATTATATAATGCCACAAAAAGAGTGCATATAGATAAAAAGGCAATAGAGAAATATATTTTGCTCGCTCTGAGGTAGGACTTAATATTATTTAGAACATGATAACTACTCAAAATAATAACAATTAAAAAAATGACAGTTAGTAAACAATAGCTATTCAAAAATAATATTATTGGAACAATGTTATGAAATAGCTAAACAATAAATAAATAGCTAAAAACTAATAAGTAGACATGTGCGCCCCTGAAAAATTTGCTGAAAAGTTTGTTTCGTTTTAAATTAGTTAAAAAATATTTTTATTTCATAAAATTAGTTTTGTTAAGTATTAAAAAAAATAGTTTTGGCAAATTAGTTACGTTATGTTAAATCAGTTACGGATCCATTTGTTTTTTTGGATCTGTTCATTTTTTTGGATCCGTTAATTTTTTCGAATCCATTTTCGGATCCGGAGCGGTCGATGCGCAAAGGCAGAGGTCCATCTTCATCCATTGAGGGACTGACATTTTCTTCATCCCTGCGGAGGCAGAGGTCCAGGCGGAAGTCCATCGATTCGACCTGGAGGTCCTCTTCATGTGATCGTCCGCCGCACACTGAGGATTCAAATGCAAGGTACCTCTTTAATACTGGGGGTACCATTGCATTCCTATTTGCTGTAATATTTGAATCAGCCAATTAGAATGAGAGCTGCTTAAATCCTACAGCCAATAGGATTTAAGCAGCTCTGATTCCTATTGGCTGATTTAAATTTGTCAGCTAATAGGAATGCAATGGTACCCCCAGTATAAAAGTGGTAGCTTGCATTTGAATCCTCAGTGTGCGGTGGATGATCACATGAAGAGGACCTCTACGTCGGATCGATGGACCTCTGCCAGGACCTCTGTAGGGATAAAGAAGATGCCAGTCCCTTGGTGAATGAAGATGGAGCCACTGGATGAAAATGACCTCCGCCTCCATGCATTGACAGCTCCGCCTCCGCAAGGATGAAGAAGATGTTGGTTCCTTGATGAATGAAGATGGAGCCGCTGGGATAAAGATCTTTCAAGCTGGACTTCAGAAACTGTGAGTACCTAAAGAAGCGCTAGTTCTTTTTTAAAGGTTTTTTGGGAGTGTTTTTTTTCTTAGATTAGGGATAATAGCAATCTTAGAAGTGCTGAATGTCATTTTAAGGGCAGTAAAAGAGCTGAATGACCTTTTAAGGGCAATACCCATACAAATGCTGTTTTCAGGGCAAAGGGTAGATATGGGGTTTTTTTGTTAGTTTTTTTTCATTTTGTGGGTTTGGGGTGGGTGGGTTTTTTTTAATGTTAGCGGGTGTTTGTTTTTATTTTGTAGTAAAAGAGTTGTTAACTTTAGGGCAATGCCCTACAAAAGGCCCTTTTAAGGCCTATTGGTAGTTTATTATAGACTAGATCTAAAGCCCGTTTACACGAGTCATTTTTTGCAGTACAGCGGTCCCACCCCTTGCGCTCTCTCCTTCCCACTCTTTTGCACTCTCTCCCTCTCTTTTGAGCTCCCTCTCTCCCCGCTCTCTTTTGTGCTCTCTTTTGTGCTCTCTCTCCCCCTCTTTTGCGCTCTCTCTCCCCCTCTCTTTTGCGCTCTCTCTCTCCCCCTCTCTTTTGCGCTCTCTCTCTCCCCCTCTCTTTTGCGCTCTCTCCCCCCCTCTCTTTTGCGCTGTCTCCCCCCCTCTCTTTTGCGCTCTCTCCCCCTCTCTTTTGCGCTCTCTCTCTTTCTCTCCCCCTCTCTTGCTCTTTCCCCTCTCTTATCCTATCTTTAGCTCTTTCCCATCTATTTTGTTCTCTCCCCCTCTTTCTATCTCTACCCCGTCTATCTTGCGTACACGACCGCCCCCTTCACACCCCGCCATGCCCCATTCACGTCTGAGCATGCACCTGGCCACTTCCGGCCACGCCCACTTCTGCCCGATAGGGACAGATCAGGTAGGAACTCTAAGGCCAGTTGTGTTTGTCCTTGTGCTGTCTCTACTGCGCATGACAGCTTCGGACAAACACTTGGCCTTTTATAGTATAGGATTAAGGTTCTTTTATTTTGAGATGTTTTTTTTAAACGGTTTAGAATAGGAATAGTTTTTATTATTTTGAATAATTTGTTTGTTATTTTGTGGAATTTTTTTGGGGGGGTCGTTTTTTTTTTAGCAATTTTTTATTTTTAATGGGCAGTACAAGAGATGAATGCCATTTTAAGGGCAATGCCCAGGGCAATGGGTAGATTAGGTTTAACAAGATTATTTTTATTTTGAGGGTTTGGGGGGTGGGGGTTTGTATACTGCTAGGGGGTGTTTGATTTTCTTTTTTTAGCAAAAGAGCTGTTAACTTTAGAGCAATGCCCTACAAAAGGCCCTTTTAAAGGGCCCTTGATAGTTTACTATAGATTAGGGTTTTTTTATTTTGGAGGGGTTTTTTGTTTTTTTTAAATGGGGTATTAGAATAGGAATCATTTTTATTGTTTTGGATAATTTTATTTGTTAGTTTTTGTAATGGTAGTTTTTTTATTTTTTGTAATTTTAGGGGTTTTTTTTTTTTTGTAATGTAAGCTTTTTTTGTAATGTTAGGTTTTAGTATAAGGCAGCTTAGGTTTTTTTTTTATTTCACAGGTAAATTTGAATTTATTTTAACTAGGTAGTTAGTAAATAATTAATAACTATTTACTAACTAGTCTACCTAGTTAAAATAAATACAAACTTACCTGTGAAATAAAAGTAAAGCCTAAGCTAGCTACAATATAACTATTAGTTATATTGTAGCTACCTTAGGTTTGTTTTATTTCACAGGTAAGTTTGTATTTAGTTTTAAATAGCTATTATTTAGTTCACAATTGTAACTTTAATTTTTTAGGGTTATGGTTAGGGTTAGAGTTAGGGGTGGTGGTTTAAAAAAAAGATACAGAAAAAAAATGGATATTGTAGGTAGCACTTATAACACTATTTATATCATAGGTATTAATAACAAAAGTTCCAGTTTGTTCTTGACTTCCACTTTTAATTATATACGCAACTGAGTTGTTTGTCTCCATATTTTGTAGACAATATAAGCAGTCAATAATAACTAGGTGTGACAGGTTTTAATGTCCCCACACCCAATGTGATGTTGACAAATGATTAATTCCTTCGTAAGGACACAGGTTAGCGTTAGACTTAGCAAGTATATACAGTCTGTGGTAAGTAGAAATATCAAATATAGCAAGTTCCCCCACAGTGTGATATTACAAGTTCCTGCTTCCAGACATCCCAACTCTCCCTGAAGTTCAGGGAGTCTCCCTGATGCCAGCAAATGGAATGCAATCTCCCTGAAACTCCAAGTACCATGATCCAATGTGGCCCAAATCCGCAAAAGTGTTTCTTTAAGGAATGCCTTTAGTTGCTGGGACGTTATAGAACTCTCAAAGCATACACCAGTAACCAAAAAACCACCAATTATTCTAATAAAATAAAAACACAAATACTACCTTATTTACTGCATGTAATTAAACTTTGTATTCTAAAATATTTAAGCACTCAACAAGCGTACGATCACTGAAAAATCGGTTTGTTGTATGTGGTTGTGCAATAAAGCTACTTTTTTAATGTGACTTTAGTGAGAATCTACTTTAATGATGTCTCTATCTTATTTAGGGTTTCAAGGTGTACAATATATAACTGGGAGCGAGCGGGGGGGGGGGGGCGGCGCAGTAGCAGGTGAAGCCACCTCCCTGAAATTAGTTCTTGCAGGTTGGGATGTCTGTGCTTCCTTTGTAAAAAATGCAAGCTATGGGCTTTTCAAATCGAGTAAGTAACTCACCGGAATCCAAAGCCTTTTTAAGGTTTCTCTGCTAACTCTTACTATTTTGGAGTGGTCTGTTCAGCTGTACAGGTATTTTGGCATGCACTAGATTCGGCTTGACTTTCAGTGCTGCAAACGTGTCTCGCTGAGCATGTGACTCTTTACTCCAATCAGAAGTGCATATTCCTGGTGCACAGATGATGTCAGCCTTCGCTAGTGTGCTGTATATTTAACTGGGTAGCGTGTCACCTGTATTTTACCTCCATATGTGTAAATACAAAAGTGCTAAGTGATAACCTATGTTTTTTTAAAAACTTCTATTAAAGATAATTCATACTCTTAAAATGATGGAGGTAAAATACTGTCTGTATAAACAAATAAGATAGCATAGACGGTCCCTTTATTAATGAAAATAAATGGAGTTAAAGACTGGCCCTTTAAATAGAAGCAAGAGTCACACAGGTATAAAAAGGAGGATCTAATTAACACAGGCCCATCTTGAAAAAGCTCACTAACTTAAACGCGTTAATGGGGATAGACCTGTGTACTGTTTGTGACTTATATAAGCACAACGTTTTGTTTACATTTTAAGGAACTGTGAAACTTTTTACAGCAGCGGAAAAGTTTAACAAAAGTTTGCAATATCCACTCCCATTAGCGCTCTGGGAGACTAACTGAACTATAGAAATTAATATCAGAGGATATACTACAGGGTACACGCTACCGACACTAGCGAAGGCTGAAATCATCTGTGCACCAGGAATCTGCACTTCTGATTGGAGTAAAGAGTCACATGCTAAGCGAGACACGTGGGCAGTACTGAAAGTCAAGCCAAATCTAGTGCACGTCAAAATACCTGTACAGCTGAACAGACCACTCCAAAATAGTAAGAGGTAGCAGAGAAACCTTAAAAAGGCTTCGGATTCCAGTGAGTTACTTACTCGATTTAAAGAAAAGTCCATAGCTTTTGTTTTTTACAAAAGAAGCAGGAACTTGTAATATCAAACTGTGTGGGAACTTGCTATTACTTGCTATATTTGCTATTTTTACTTACCACAGACTGTATATACTTGCTAAGTCTAACGCTAATTTTTAACATCATATTGTGTGTTGGGTCATTAAAGCCTGTCACACCAAGTTATTATTGACTGCTTATAGTGTCTAAAAAATATTTAAGCAAACAGAGACAAACAACTCAGTTGCCTATATAATTAAAAAGGGCAGTCAAGAACAAACTTGAACTTTTATTATGAATACCTATGATATAAATAGCGAAATAAGTCCTACATACAATATCAAGTTTTTTCTGTATCATTTTATACCTTTTTTAAACCACTGGTGGTCATTTATTAATTTATCCATTGATGTATTTCAACATATAAAGTTTTAAGTTTATGACAACAAATAAATGTGTTTAGATTTACTTAGTACTCTTCTATTGTCTGTGGATCAACTTATTAGTTTTTAGCTATTCACTTATTATTTATTTTTTAGCTATTTCATAGCATTGTTCCAAAAATATTGGTACAATAATAACTATTTAATAGCTACCTAGTTAAAATAAGTACAAAATGACCTGTAAAATAAATCCTAACCTAAGCTACAAATACAACTAACACTAACCTATCATTAAATTAATTAAATAAATTAACTACAATTAGCTAAACTAAAATACAATTAAATAAACTAAACTATAATACAAAAACAAACACTAAATTGCAGAAAATAAAAAAATTACAAGAAGTTTAAACTAATTACACCTAATCTAAGCCCTCTAATAAAATAAAAAATCCCCCCAAAATAAAAAAAATGCCCTACCCTATTCTAAATTACAAAAGTAATCAGCTCTTTTACCAGCCCTTAAAAGGGCTTTTTGCGGGGCATTGCCCCAAAGTAATCAGCTCTTTTACCTGTAAGAAAAAAAAAAAAAACAACCCCCCCAATATTAAAACCCACCACCCACATACCCCTACTCTAACCCACCCAAACCCCCCTTAAAAAAAAAAACTAACGCTAACCCCCTGAAGATCATCCTACCTTGAGCTGTCTTCACCCAACCGGGCCGAAATCTCCATCCAAGGTGCGCAGAAGAGGTCCTTCATCCGATAGAAGTCTTCATCCAGGCAGCGTCTTCAATCTTCATCCATTCACTCAGGCAAACACAAAATATTACACCTTAATGCTCTGCTGAGAATTAGTGAAGCTTACACAATGCTTTGTTGGGGTAAGGATTGTTTTTGTTATTTCTTTATCTATGATTTTATAGTCGGTGGATGGGTACGCTTGAAATCAAGGTTGATATAAAATAAAGTCAAAAATATTCACTGGCAATCAGTAGAAAGACATTCACCTCTGAAGAGTACACTTTTAAAATAAATAAAAAAAAATAACAAAATCATTATACCAGCTAAGGTGACAATTGTGAATATGGTTCATAGAGTTTTGATAGCAGAATCATCTTTTGTATTAATAATAATGAAGGGAACGTTCACTTCAAAATATACTCTCAAGAGCACTTGTAAAGAAAAAAAAAAAAAAAGCATGAGAAATGTTTAACCCTTTGAGTAAATACAGCCCAACACTTATGGTATTGAAACAAGCCAGTGTTCTGTTCTATCTCTGCGTGACTTGACATATTCTACCTGTGATGAACAACCCATATATCAGGCTGTCTATGGCTATGGATACAGTTTAAGCATTTTATAGCAAAAGCAGTAACAAATTCATTCTGAGTTAATGTGTACTGAAGCACTAGTATATGCACAATAAAGCATATTAAACTAATACAAAACACTTTTAACAGCAAGTCTAATCACCAAGACAAAAGGCCTGGCCTAATACTATACTACTAAGCACATACACAAAAGCGACTGAAAAAAAAAATTAGTACCTTTCAATTTTTGAAATGCACTGCGTTGTGAGTCATGACCGTCTGTGTCTGCAAACTCTGCACTCAGTTTCAGGCTCTCAGCTATGTCCGGCGGCGACCAGTCCTCTGTCACTCTCTAGTCCAAGGCTCTCTCTGCTCTGCTGCTGCGTGTGTAGTCGACGTCGTCTGGTCTCACTGCAGTCAAGTCATGATCTCATTTGTCACTCACTGAGTCACTTACTGATACTTACGGCCTGGGTACTGCTGCTGGGGTCATGGAGAGTCCAATGCCCGTGTGCCTGCTGCTCAGCGATCACGTGTGTGCACGTGTGTGTTGCTCCCTCCAGTGCAGTTGACGTGTGAGGCGGCGGCGGACGGAAGTAGTAAAACGTCACGTGACGTCGGCAAAAGCCGGGTCACGTGACCGCAGAATGGGAAAAATATTTTTTTTAATAAAATAATAAAACTCCAACCTTGCCAACATAGTGCCAGTACCGCCCCCTCAAATCTGTCGACCTAGGCACCGGCCTTGTTGGCCTCTGCATAAATACGCCCCTGCTTCCATCACATTAGTATATTTTTCAAACAAATCCATATTGCATGAAACACATGGAATTCTAAAGTATATTGTCTCTTTAATAATAATGATTGCAAGAAAATTGCAATTGGTCTGAGAGGGCAAGAGTCTGCTTTAAAAATTAAATAAATAAAAATGTGTGCAAACCACCACCACATATATAATTATAGCAGTACATTTATTACAAAGTGTATGTATGCAAGATTCAGAGGGGCTCCAGCCCCCCTAGCAAGCAAACGTGACCACCACCATTAAATAATACCTTACATTTGTCCATAGATTTACTATTTTGACTCAACACAAATCATTTATATGTTACTACCACTATTTTATATCAAAATAGATAATTATTTAGTAAACATCAGGCTAAATTTGTACAGGACTATTGCATTGACAGAACATATTTCAATTTACTTTGCAGGATCAGCCATCTCTCCTCCATAGCCTATGTTTAAACAAAAACTCTCCATTGGAGCAAGAGTTTGTGCTAGAGTATGGCATAACATAGTCCATAGGCCATAAAAGGAGGAAGTATTTGACTAATTAAAGACACAGTCCATTACTGAAGCACAGTAATGGCATAACTTAGTCCATAGGCCATACAAGGAGGTAGTAGTTGAGCAATTAAAGACATGGTCCACAAAGCCAATTTTTTTTGGCAAGTTGAAGTACAAGTATAGCATACCACAGTCCAGAGGCCATATAGGTTGAGTAAGTAAAGACACAGTCCATGATGCCAAGTTATTTGCATGAATAACTGTATATGAACTATATCCAACATCTTAAAAATATAAGTTCTAGAAAATAATTGACATGATGGATTATTTATGCAATATCTTAGACTGTCATAAATGTTATATATGTCTGCACCGCAAGGGGAAGGAGTAGACAGAGAACGAATCAGGGTCATAATGTCTGCATTAAACTAAAATGCACACAGAAGTCTCCAAGTACAGAAGCAGAGGAAGAGAGAGCTGCAAATTTATTGGCACAAGGTTTTTAGATGCAGTTTGCTAAAATTGTATATTTAAACTACCAACATGTCCTTATTAAAATACATGATTGGTCTCCATAAAAGATGTTAATCTCCTTCATTTTAGAATAGATTCATGTAATTAATTCATTTATCTCATTAGTGAGTAAGTGACGTAAAGTCCTTTTTTATATATAATACCTCAGAATCTAGGAGAAGAAGAAGGGTAAGCCTGGCTCTAGAGGAAAAAGTGTCAGGAAGCACAAGAGCAACTGGCTAAAGAAAGGGGTGCATCAGGGGAGGTCTTGAAAGCTTATGGAATAAAACAAAATCTTGAATTTGTTGGTCAATGAAAATGTATCACAGTCCATTATAGGAACAATCTCTGTGGGACCAATCCGGCAACCACCCCTTTTTGCTTTTAGGGTTAAAGGAATCAACCATCAAAGTCAAGGTTTTTTGGAAAGAACGGGCAAGAAGACTGTCAATAATGAATTAGTTAGTCAAGAAAAAACTAACAAAAAACAACAGTCTGTGGGTACATTGTCGTAGTTAAGAGATTAAGGTAGTTTATTTTTTTAAACACTTTTAATATTTATAAAAACATTTTTTATAATTATTACAGAGGGTCATGCAATATTTGTGTGTATATATATATATATATATATATGCAATCCTAGTATACCACACCTGGCCTAGGTAAAAGTTAATACTAATAAAGCAGGCAACATAGGATTCAATGCAAAAATCCATTAATCCGCAGTGGAAATAAACAAGCAGACCTTAACCCATAACGTTTCGGTTCTCACAGGAACCTTTGTCAAATGGAGGCCATAACAGACATAAAGTGTACCAAAACAAACCCACCCTTTTTTTTTCCTAAAGAAGTGAAATGCTTAAACCAGGTGTCTCTCATCAGCATTCCGGGTTACACAGAGAAAAACGCTTCAACCGCGGGAGACGCCGCCATGCCTACTGTTGACATCATTAGGCACTGCCGATGTAAAAAAAAGGCAGTGGGAAGGTCGACATAGTAACAGTATCAACACCGTGGTATAGTGTTCTAAATCGCGTGACTCTGTATGTGGATAGGATCCTGGGGGTAAACCTTGAAACATATATGTAGCAAAAAAGAAAAGAAACTTAACAACTTCATAAACTATTAATTGTTAAGTGATTAGATATACATAGCGCATAGACTTAAGCAGTATCATGTTATCACATCAATTAGTCATCAGTAGGCGTGGTGGCGTCTCCCGCAGTTGTGGCATGTTCTCTGTGTAATCTGGAATGCTAATGAGAGACACCTGGTTTAGGCATTCCACTTCTTTATGTATATAAGGGTGGGTTTGTTTTAGTATACTTTATGTCTGTTATGGCCTCCATTTGACAAAGGTTCCTGTGAGAACTGAAATGTTAAGGGTTAAAGCACTGCTTGTTTATTTCCACTGCGGATTAAAGGCTTTTTGAATTGGATCCTGTGTTGCCTGTTTTATTAGTATTACCTTTTCACCTAGGCTAGGTGAGTATACTAGAATTGTGTACATTTTGCTTGCAGCAGGGCACCAGGCAGTTGTTTTCCGGATGGTGAGTGCTACTTCCACAGTACTATTTATATGGGGGGCGGTGACATTTTAGGGGTTAATAGGTTTATTTAGTGTTGGTAATGTGGAGGGAGAGCGGTTTAGAGTTTATTAGACTACGGGTTTATGTTAGGGTGTTAGGTTTTTGAAACTTTCTTTTCTCCATAGAATTCAATGGGGAATGTGAAGATGCAATGGCAATTTCGCTATCGTAGGTGTTAGTTTTTTTTCCATTTTTTTCTCTATTGATCTCTATAGGAGAATACGTGCATGAGCACAGTAAGCCACATTGCGCACTGTGTGTTTGCAAAGGATTTACCGTGCCTTTCTAGTACAACATCTTGTTGTATACCATATTGCTTTAAATCACTTTTAACAGATGTATAATTCTAAATATATATATTCTTATTAACGATATTGCTTTTTGCGCCCACACTTATAATCTAACCCAAAGTTAGAAAACACATGTACTGTATACCCATAATGCCTCAGCTCAAATAAATTAAATGATCATGTATTTTTTTCTTTTAAAATACAAATACTGGGGGGGGGGGGGGGAGCTTGCCTTTAGAGAAAGCAGACATGTGTGTCTAAAGCTCCTATATGAAAATTGCTTAAATATTAGTTTTTGCCTTAAACAAACAGCTAATTAAGCTGCTAAAACAAATAGCGATTAGAGGCAATTATATTCTCCAAGCCTCTAAAGGGTAAAAACACGATTTTTGTTGATTCCTTGTCATATACCATATTGCTTTAAATCACTTTTAATAAATGAATAATTCTAAATATATATATATATATATATATATATATATATATATATATATATATATATATATATATATATATATATATATATATATATATATATATATATATATATATTTATTAACGATACTGCTTTTTGTGCCCACACTTATAATCTAGCCCAAAGTTAGAAAACATTTGAACACACATGTACTGTATACCCATAATGCCTCAGCTCAAATAAATTAAATGATCATGTATTTTTTTTCTTTTAAAATACAAATACCGGGGGGGGGGAGCTTGCCTTTAGAGAAAGCAGACACCTTAAACAAACAGCTAATTAAGCTGCTAAAACATTTTGCAATTAGAAGCAATTATATTCTCCAAGCCTCTAAAGGGTAAAAACCCAATTATTGTTGTTTCCGGGGCCATTTCATCAACATTGTGATCCGGTTCCTATAGTAGCAAAAGCAGCAGTGTGACCACAAATTCCCCTAACAGCCAACAATCAACTCTTTAAAGTTTTGAATAT
The DNA here is from genome assembly GCF_027579735.1 of Bombina bombina. Classification (NCBI taxonomy): domain Eukaryota; kingdom Metazoa; phylum Chordata; class Amphibia; order Anura; family Bombinatoridae; genus Bombina; species Bombina bombina. The sequence goes on along the minus strand of NC_069503.1, from coordinate 664,237,723 downwards.
TGGGGGGAAAGTGCTTTCACCTATTGGGACGCAGAGGCCTAGCAGATAGCTTCAGCTGGGAGAATAAGATATTACGGCCATCCACGGAACCTTTACGCTCAACACAAATATATAAATCATATTGTTAAGTGGCATGCACCACCACAGGATAAATTACCTTGGCAGCTGGTCCGGATTGGTGGACACCTCCGGAACAAAGATCAACAGCATTTTTGGCGGTTTGAAGGTGGTGGATGGCAATTTCTGTTCCCCAGATGCTACTGGCGCAAATTGCCATTTTGGAGGGGCAGTCACTGGCGATCTATAGCGTTGAGAAGTCGGAGGGCTTACTCCGTGGCTTCAGCACTCGATCTACACCCAACAGGGCTATGGAGAGGTAGTAATATATATTTTTGGGCAGGGGACCACTCTAACAAAAATGAACAATACATAAAGCTGCAGATTTAATTTAACACACAGACAGCTGGAGCTATTGCAACAGCGACCATTCTTAAAATCAAATTAGATTACGGCACTCAGTGAAGCACATCCCCCGGCAAACACCAAGCTATTCCGGGTCCTTAAACTGAGCTGATAAATTAGGAGATATGACCTAGCCGATCTCAGTTATGGCTATTTAGTTTGGGGGTCCCGCTCAGCATTGTTTACAATTCTTACATTTGCCTCCTTGGTATGCAACAATACTTAGCTGTATGGTAACAGAAGTTTGTGGGTTCTCATAACCATTGTTTTGTGGCCAAAGGGGATTGCAATTGATAACTTTAGACCATCTAGAGCCCCAGGAGGCCTTTTTCATCTTAATTACTGCATCCAGTATGGTATCAGCTAATAAGGCAAAATCTATACCTATCAGCTGGTTAATGAGATTCCAACTAGTGAAACTCCCCTAATAGAGGATAATTATATGCTACTAACATTAGCAGCATGACATTTGGTAAATGTGAGTAGATAAGGAGGTCATTCATTTCATCCATAGAGTGGCAGACACCATCTTATGAGGATAAATCTAAGCAACATTGCATGACATTCAGGAGATCAATGCAGAACACTGTACCTATGAAATCTGGTGAGATTTGAAGTTACAGATACAGATAAAAGGGGATGACCTTCTAAGGGGGGGGGGGGATAAAATAAAAAACTTCTGCTGTACTGATAGAGCTTTCAACAACAAAGGAGGTGGGAGGCTGGGACATTTTCATCTTTTCTATTACTATACTTCTGGCTATTGAGGCACGTTATACTAAACCCTTTACATATCAGAGGGCTTTTGATAACAATGTCTACTAGAAGACAAACAAAAGGAGATAAAGCTTCCAAACTGGCCAACATGAACACTTAAAACTTCTCAAAACCATAAAACACTGATCACAGCAGATATGGACTCAGAAGAACAGGAAGAGCTAGGTTCAGGCTCCATACAATTGGAAGATGATCAGACACCAGTAACAAAAGCTGATCTGAAAGCTTTGGTCTCCATAAAGGACATAACAGCAAATTTTGATAAGCTGTGGAATAAAATAGATAATATGCACACATCTGTAACAAACAGTCTTTCAGAAATCAAAACTGAAATTGCCGACTTGGGAGGTAGTATTGATTCCCTAGAGAAACACACAGACACCATAGTACAAGACCTCAATGAAATGTCCCTGCCAGTTGATTTCCAACATCAACTACTTAATGAGATGCAAGAAAAACTTGAGGATTTGAAGTAGGAGAAACAACATTAGATTGAAAGAAGTAACCAAATCCATCTTTAATAAAGATCTCCTCTCCTATGTGACCCAGCTTTTCCATCATGTGACAGAAGAAATTGACAATTACAGTATGGGGATTGAGCTCTTAAGCCAAAGCCCAAGGAGGGAATGCCCCCCAGAGACGTTATAATTAAAATGGTTCTTTTCCAGGATAAAGACAAGGTCCTACAAGCTGCAAGGAAAAATCCAACATTCAAGTTCCAGGGGAATGTAATGCATTTCTTCCAAGACCTTAGCATCCAAACTCTGCAACGCAGAAATGCACTGAGACCCTTAACTTGTCTCCTACGTAAAAATTAAATACCATACTTATGGGGTTTCCTAATTTCCCTTTATGTCAAAGCCTCTAAATTAATTATAATCAAATAACCAGAAGACATTGCAGAAGTTTGCAAGATCCTGGGCCTAGAACCTCCAACACTTCCATCATTAACTCCTACATCGTCCTCATCTTTACCTTCAAAACTAACATCAATATCTTCAAATACCAGATGGTCAAAAGTCAATCGTAAAAGACAAAAGACCTGAGAACTTTGACAGTTAAGAATTCCAGGAATATTATACACTTTTGGCTGGAAGATCACTATCCAGCTATTGAGGCCTGTCTGATCCACAACAGACCCCATGAGTATCCTTTTATAGATTTGTGTCTTCTGTGTTCATAGACTTTAGCTTACTTGTTGCTTATGTACCAAGATGACCTGTTTGTCTTACATTACTGTTGTAATGTTGATATTTCAGCTTATAACATATTTGTTATGGTAGGTCTCTCATGGTCTCAAATACAATGTCTACCACTTATAAACTATATATATTCGAGTGCTGTAGTAGCGGTACCTGTGAGACAAATGACCTGAGAACACCAATAACCACAAGATCCAAGAACAACATGCTTTCTTTACTGGTAGACTTCTAACCAACACATGTGATCTGTCTAACCCTAGTTAGACCCCACTAATATCCTTTTAAGGTTTTGAGCACTCCAGGTACACAGACTCATATATGACTGTTCTTTCAGTGAATAGATAACCAGTTTAAAATGTTTTGTTGACTAAGTTATGTTGCAACACTATTTGGAGCCTATGCTCTGATATGCTACTTTATGATTTTACAATATAATGTTTGCCACCTAGTTTATGTATATTCAAGTGCTGCTGTAGCGGCGCCCTCAAATAGTTTTATATTTTTATAATATGTTTCCAAGAAAATTAATTCATTATGTTTTAAATTTGAATTGCTATGTTTATTTTATAGTATATTTCAGGATGCCAAGATTCTGGGAAGCTTATCTTCAGACTTTAATGTTATTAATACCTGCTTGTCTATACAATATCTACACAGAAAGGTGTTTCCTCCATGACAAGTTACATTAAATACATTTCTATTATTACCAAAATGACAAATAATGTACACATTATTTCCCATAATGTATGGGGACTAAATACAGAGATTAAACGTCGCACTGCTATGACGCAATAAATTGCCCTCAGAGCAAACATACGGCTAGATTTAGACTTTTGTCGGTAACGACCCACGTAGCTAACATTGGCTTTTTTTCCCCCCGCACCTTTTTAAATACCTCTGGTATTTAGAGTTCACAGAAGGGCTGCGTTATGCTCCAAAAAGGGAGCGTATAGCATATTTACCACCATTGCAACTCTCAATACCAGCGGTGCTTACGGACGCGGCCAGCTTCAAAAACGTGCTCGTGCACGATTCCCCCATAGAAAACAATGGGGCAGTTTGAGCTGAAAAAAAACCAAACACCTGCAAAAAAAGCAGCGTTCAGCTCCTAACGCAGCCCCATTGTTTCCTATGGGGAAACAGTTTCTAAGTCTGCACCTAACACTCTAACATGTACCCCGAGTCTAAACACCCCTAACCTTTCACTTATTAACCCCTAATCTGCTGCCCCTGCTATCGCTGACCCCTGCATATTTTTTTAACCCCTAATCTGCCGCTCCGTACACCGCCGCAACCTACATTATACCTATGTACCCCTAATCTGCTGCCCCTAACACCGCCGACCCCTATATTATATTTATTAACCCCTAATCTGCCCCCCACAACGTCGCCGCCAGCTACCTACAATAATTATCCCCTAATGTGCCGACCGGACCTCACCGCTACTATAATAAATGTATTAACCCCTAAAGCCAAGTCTAACCCTAACACTAACACCCCCCTAAGTTAAATATAATTTAAATCTAACGAAATAAATTAACTCTTATTAAATAAATTATTCCTATTTAAAGCTAAATACTTACCTGTAAAATAAACCCTAATATAGCTACAATATAAATTATAATTATATTGTAGCTATTTTAGGAATAATATTTATTTTACAGGCAACTTTGTATTTATTTTAACCAGGTACAATAGCTATTAAATAGTTAATAACTATTTAATAGCTACCTAGTTAAAATAATTACAAAATTACCTGTAAAATAAATCCTAGCCTAAGTTACAATTAAACCTAACACTACACTATCAATAAATGAATTACATGAAATACCTACAAAAATAAATACAATTAAATAAACTAACTAACGTACAAAAAATAAAAAAATTAATTACAAACATAATAAAAATATTACAACAATTTTAAGCTAATTGCACCTACTCTAAGCCCCCTAATAAAATAAAGCCCCCCAAAATAAAAAAAATACCCTACCCTATTCTAAAATTAAAATAGAAAAGCTCTTTTACCTTACCAGCCCTTAAAAGGGCCTTTTGCGGGGCATGCCCCAAAGAATTCAGCTCTTTTGCCTGTAAAAATAAACACAATACCCCCCCAACATTACAACCCACCACCCACATACCCCTAATCTAACCCAAACCTCCCTTAAATAAACCTAACACTAAGCCCCTGAAGATCTTCCTACCTTATCTTCACCACACCGGGTATCACCGATCTGTCCATGCTCCGAAATCTTCATCGAAGCCCAAGCGGGGGCTGGAGATCCATCATCCGGCTGAAGTTTTCTATCAAGCGGCAAGAAGAAGTCCAGAAGAGGCTCCAAAGTCTTCATCCTATCCGGGCAGAAGAGGAGATCCGGACCGGCAACCATCTTCATCCAAGCAGCATCTTCTATCTTCATCCGATGACGAGCGGCTCCATCTTGAAGACCTCTGTCGCGGATCTATCCTCTTCTTCCGACGTCCTAAGTCTGAATGAAGGTTCCTTTAAATGACATCATCCAAGATGGCGTCCCTCAAATTCCGATTGGCTGATAGGGAAAATCTGATTGGCTGATTGAATCAGCCAATCAGATTGAGCTTGCATTCTATTGGCTGTTCCGATCAGCCAATAGAATGCGAGCTCAATCTGATTGGATAAGCCAATCGGATTGAACTTGAATCTGATTGGCTGATTCCATCAGCCAATCAGATTTTTCCTACCTTAATTCCGATTGGCTGATAGAATCCTATCAGCGAATCGGAATTCAAGGGACGCCATCTTGGATGACGTCATTTAAAGTAACCTCTATTCGGACTAAGGACGTCGGAAGAAGAAGAGGATGGATCCGTGCCGGAGGTCTTCAAGATGGAGCCGCTCGTCATCGGATGAAGATAGAAGATGCCGCTTGGATGAAGATGGTTGCCGGTCCGGATCTCCTCTTCTGCCCGGATAGGATGAAGACTTTGGAGCCTCTTCTGGACTTCTTCTTGCCGCTTGATAGAAGACTTCAGCCGGATGATGGATCTCCAGCCCCCGCTTGGGCTTGGATGAAGATTTCGGAGCATGGACGGATCGGTGATACCCGGTGTGGTGAAGATAAGGTAGGAAGATCTTCAGGGGCTTAGTGTTAGGTTTATTTAAGGGGGGTTTGGGTTAGATTAGGGGTATGTGGGTTGTAATGTTGGGGGGGGTATTGTGTTTATTTTTACAGGTAAAAGAGCTGAATTCTTTGGAGCATGCCCCACAAAAGGCCCTTTTAAGGGCTGGTAAGGTAAAAGAGCTTTTCTATTTTAATTTTAGAATAGGGTAGGGCATTTTTTTATTTTGGGGGGCTTTGTTATTTTATTAGGGGGCTTAGAGTAGGTGTAATAGCTTACAATTGTTGTAATATTTTTATTGTTTGTAATTATTTTATTTTTTGTACTTTAGTTAGTTTATTTATTTGCATTTATTTGTAGGTATTTTTTTTAATTAATTTATTGATAGTGTAGTGTTAGGGTTAATTGTAACTTAGGTTAGGATTTATTTTACAGGTAATTTTGTAATTATTTTAACTAGGTAGCTATTAAATAGTTGTTAACTATTTAATAGCTATTGTACCTGGTTAAAATAAATACAAAGTTGCCTGTAAAATAAATATAAATCCTAAAATAGCTACAATATAATTATAATTTATATTTTAGCTATATTAGGGTTTATTTTACAGGTAAGTATTTAGCTTTAAATAGGAATAATTTATTTAATAAGAGTTAATTTATTTCGTTAGATTTAAATTATATTTAACTTAGGGGGTGTTAGTGTTAGACTTAGCTTTAGGGGTTAATACATTTATTATAGTAGCGGTGAGGTCCGGTCGGCAGATTAGGGGTTAATAATTGTAGGTAAGGTAGCAGCGACATTGGTGGTGGCAGATTAGGGGTTAATAAATATAATATATGGGTCGGCGGTGTTAGGGGCAGCAGATTAGGGGTACATAGGGATAACGTAGGTGGCGGCAGTGTGCGGTCGGCAGATTAGGGGTTAAAATTTTTTTATTAGAGTGGCGGCGATGTGGGGGGGCCTCGGTTTAGGGGTACATAGGTAGTTTATGGGTGTTAGTGTTAGAGCACAGTAGTTAAGAGCTTTATTAACCGCCGTTAGCCCATAAAGCTCTTAACTCCTGACTTTTTTCTGCGGCTGGAGTTTTGTCGTTAGATTTCTAACGCTCACTTCAGCCAAGACTCTAAATACCGGCGTTAGAAAGATCCCATTGAAAAGATAGGATACGCAAATGGCGTAGGGGGATCTGCGGTATGGACAAGTCGCAGCTGCAAAGCGAGCGTTAGACCCTTACCTACAAGACTCTAAATACCAGCGGTAGCCCAAAACCAGCGTCAGGAGCCTCTAACGCTGGTTTTGATGGCTAACGCCAAACTCTAAATCTAGCCGATATTGTTTTAGCAGCAAACTCACTTTGTCAAATCTCAAATTACCCACTATTGGGTCAGACATTTCAACAAACCCTACCCCACTACAGCTGACACTAAAAAAAAAAAAAAAAAAAAAAAAAAAAGGACTTTCCATCCTCATTCATTCCTCCATCAATTTTATCCATGATTTCACATTAGCAAATGCAGAAGGTAGATACTGTACCTTATTCTAAAAGGCCAATTAAATAATACAGATATCATTTTATGCAATATCTATGCACCTAATGAAAATCAGAACACATTCTTTGAATATATTGCACAAGTATTGACTCAGTGGTCACAATTTAACATTATTTTGGCAGGGGACTTTAATATACCCATGTCTTTGTTGAAAACTAGGCATAATTAGCCCCTTTCTAATAAAGACCAAAGGTGAAACCGTTTAATTAGAACAATTCATGAATCCTTAAAATCCCACTCACTAATTGATACCTGGGTCACAATAAAAGGCATTATAACTGATTCTACATTTTACTCCTCTGCACATAACACTTATGTAAGACTAGATTATATGTACTCCAGTCAAATATTACAACCAGTCCTCATTTCTTCCTCCATAGACCCTTGCGTCTGGTCGGACCATTCTATAGTTGCTCTCCAGCTACACGATGTGTGTGACTATAATAAGTCCAGGTCATGGACAAATGAATCGACCCCTCATAAAGATCCAGTGACCTACTCCAAAACTCTCCAACATCTTACTGAATATTGGAACATAAATACAAACTTCACCTCCAACCCTATTTATAGCTGAACAGCCCACAAATCAGTCATCAGAGGACTTCTCATTCAGAAAAAGACTTTACACAATGCAGAAATCATAGGGCCCAATTATACAAAGGCATAGAACATTTAAAGCGACAACACAGACTCACTAAACGTGACTCTATTTTACAGGCACTACAAAAAAAAATAATTCTTTAGCAACATTATTAAACTTACAAGCGAGCAGGGCAATAATAAAAATAAAATCTCAATATTTCATTTACGCCTATAAACCAGAACAATTTCAGGCACACAAAATTAGAGAGCATCATAAAGCAGCAACTATCTCACTTATTGAGAAGTCAGACAAATCCTTTACCTCCCACCCACAAAAATTATAGACACCTTTGCAGATTACTATGGGGCACTTTATAATAAACAAAAAGTTAATCATACACCCGAAGTGGAGAAATCCACAACTGAGTATTTGGAGAATACTTTTCTAGAAACTCTATCAGAAGAAGATTAACCCCTTAAGGACCAAGGACGTACGCCACACGTCCTAAAAAAAAATACACGTAATGACCGAGGACGTGTGGCGTACGTCCTTGGTCTGGAAAGCAGCTGGAAGCGATCCTGCTCGCTTCCAGCTGCTTTCCGGTTATTGCAGTGATGCCTCGATATGGAGGCATCCTGCAATAACCCCCCTTGGCCATCCGATGCAGAGAGAGCCACTCTGTGGCCCTCTCTGCACCGGACATCGATGACCGGTATCGGTGGGTGGGAGGCCATCGGTGCTCTGTGTGAAGTGGAGGGGGGCGGGATCGGGGGCAGGATCTATATGCCAAAGCCATATATGTCTGCTATTTCTGAACAAAGGGGATCCCAGAGAAGAATTTACAACCATTTGTGCCATAATTGCACAAGCTGTTTGTAAATAATTTCAGTGAGAAACCTAAAATTGAGAAAAAAATTACGTTTTTTTTAATTTGATCGCATTTGGCGGTGAAATGGTGGCATGAAATATACCAAAATTGGCCTAGATCAATACTTGGGGTTGTCTACTACACTAAAGCTAAAACTACCCCAAAAAGCTCCCTACATGCTCCCTAATTAACCCCTTCACTGCTGGGCATAATACACGTGTGGTGCGCAGTGGCATTTAGTGGCCTTCTAATTACCAAAAAGCAACGCCAAAGTCATATATGTCTGCTATTTCTGAACAAAGGGGATCTCAGAAAAGAATTTACAACCATTTATGCCATAATTGCACAAGCTGTTTGTAAATAATTTAAGTTAGAAACCAAAAGTTTGTGAAAAGTGAACGATTTTTTGTATTTGATTGCATTTGGCGGTGAAATGGTGGCATGAAATATACCAAAATTGGCCTAGATGAATACTTTGGGATGTCTACTAAAAAAAATATATACATGTCAATGGCTATTCAGAGATTCCTGAAAGATATCAGTGTTCTAATGTAACTGTCGCTAATTTTGAAAAGAAATGGTTTGGAAATAGCAAAGTGCTACTTGTATTTATGGTCCTATAGTTTACAAAAAAAGCAAAGAACATGTAAACATTGGGTATTTCTAAAATCAGGACAAAATTTAGAAACTATTTAGCATGGGTGTTTTTTGGTGGTTGTAGATGTGTAACAGATTTTGGGGGTCAAAGTTAGAAAAAGTGTTTTTTTTTCCATTTTTTCCTCATATTTTATATTTTTTTATAGTAAATTATAAGATATGATGAAAATAATGGTATCTTTAGAAAGTCCATTTAATGGCGAGAAAAACGGTATATAATATGTGTGGGTACAGTAAATGAGTAAGAGGGAAATTACAGCTAAACACAAACACCTCAAAAATGTAAAAATAGCCTTGGTCCCAAACGGACAGAAAATGGAAAAGTGCTGTGGTCATTAAGGGGTTAAACAACTTTAAATGCACCCATAACAAAATTGTAGGCGATTCTCACTTTCCTGGCGAATATTATAAACTATTTTTAAATAATCTCATACCCCACTTAAAGGGACACTCAAGTCAAAATTAAGCTTTCATTATTCAGATAAAGCAGCAATTTTAAACAACTTTCCAATTTACTTCCATTAACAAAATGTGCACAGTCTTTTTATATTTACACTTTTTGAATCACCAACTCCTACTGAGCATGTGCAAGAATTCACAGAATATATGTATATGCATTTGTGATTGGCTGATGGCTGTCACATGATACAGGGGGAGTGGAAATAGACATAACTTTGCAATTTATTTAAAAAAATCTACTACTCAATTGAAATTCAGACTAAGTGCTATTGCATTGTCTTCTTATCATGCATTTGTTGATTATGCAAATCTACAGTGTTGACTGGGCTTTTAACCAAATTCTGCAAATATATTATGAAAGGACATTCAATTCCCCCTGAATTACTACAGTCTAAAATTGTAGTCATACCTAAACTAGGTAGGGACCCCAAAAAATGATCCAATTATTGCCCAATTTCCCTCATCAACCAGGACATGAACATTTTTACTAAAATTTTGGCCAAAAGAATCAAACATATTTTACCTGGCTTGATCCATTTGGATCAGGTAGGTTTTATTAAAGACCAAGAAGCCCCTGACAATATCAGACACCTAATAAATATTATCCATTACCTAAATGAAACGAGAACACCTTCTCTGCTCCTTGCCTTGGATGCAGAGAAGGTGTTTGATAGAGTAGACTGACACTATATGCTATCGACCCTTGCCCACATGAATTTTGACGGTCCATTTATTAATGCCTTGAAGGCTATATACGCCTCACCAACTGCCCAGGTATCCTCAGCAGGATACAAATCTAAGTCATTCCCAATTCTAAATGGCACAAGACAAGGTGGACCATTATCTCCTCTTTTATTCACACTTTGCATTGAACCCCTGGTGGCGAGAATCCGATCCAATCTAGATATTTCGGGAATTGTGATAAAACTCTGAATAAAAGTTGACGCTCTTCGTGAACGATATTTTGCCAACTATTACTAAACCGCTTTTGTCCCTCCCTAATCTATATGATGTACTAAACAAATTCACTGCCATCTCAGGATATAGAGTTAATCTAGATAGATGTGACATATACCATATAGAGATCCCCCCTGACACAAATAAATTATTAGGGATTAATCTTGAACTACAACAAACCAAAAAAATCTCTGAAATATATGGTTGTGCACCTAACAGAAAAGGTCCAGCAATTATATAAACTACACTCCACTATATAAATCCATCAGAAAAGACACCCAAAAGTGGAGGGGCTGTAATTTCTCCTGGTTGGCATGGATGTCCACGATCAAGATGAATATACTACCACGCCTTCTATGTCTTTTCAGGGCCCTTCCAATTAAAATGATATACCCGAAACCCACAGCCATACAATCAGAAATTCTAGCATTCATTAGAGGTAAGAAAGCAGCTAGGATATCGAATATAAAAATAAGAAAACACAATAATCTAGGTGGCCTGGGAGTACCTAATTTAATAGATTACTACAGGACATCTAGGCTAGCTCAAGATACTTTAATCTGTAGATCAGCTAGGGAAGCCATATGGAAAAAAATAAAGGCAGATATGGGGGGTTGGACACTCCAGATGCAATCCTCTGGGATAACAAACACTCAACTCGACAGGCGGGGATAGTTGAATCTCCTATGACAGAAGTCACAAGCTACATATAGTCTGAAATTGCCTTGAAAAAAGGAATGTGACCAATCAAATCCATCCTTATGCCAATTATATACTTATTGATGAGGAAATTTCATAGAGACATAGGCAAATGGGAAAATAAAGGCTTGTATAGGGTAGCAGATCTGCTTAAACAAAATAAAATAATGACATTTTCTCAAGTCCAGGAAAAACTATCCCCTATTACAGTAAATTGGTATTTATACCTTCAGGTATCTTCCTCCTTAAACAAATTTCTCAAATCAGTTACTAGTAAAACTAAAACCATGTTAGAAAATATTTGCACTTCACCAACCAGACCAAAGCACAATATTTCCAAATTATATGTAGACATACAAATTATAGGAGACACATCCAAAAACTCAGTAGTGCTCAAGTGGGAATAAGAACTTGTGATTTCTATGGATAAGGATGCATGGGATAATATTTTTGACGTCACTAGAGGCCTAATGAGCACAGACCTTAAAGATAACTCTTTAAAGTGACAGTCTACACCAGAATTGTTTTAAAAGATAGATAATCCCTTGTTTACCCATTCCCTAGTTTTGCATAACCAACATAGTTATATTTATATATTTTTTACCTCTGTGATTATCTTGTATCTAAGACTTGGAAAGGAAAAGTAACCAGCGCCCAGGACTGATATCTGCTCACTATAAAGAAGACCCCCTAATAGGTCTAGAAACGGAACAATGGATTAGGATATATAGGAGCGCCAATGGCTTAGATATACCGCAGGAAATAAAAATAGAAAGTCAAAATAGTCTCCAATAATTTCTATGTTTCAAAGTCAACCAAATATTTAATATATAAATCCAATATAATTCTGATCTCCAGAATCATAAAAACACAAAATACAATAAAAACACAAAATACATATAACGAAGTTTAAAATACAATGCAGAAAATGATTTAAAATACAACAAATAACAGATTGATTCTAATCCGGTTGGTTAAACTGGATAACCAATATCCAATGTCCCAGTTTACGCGAGTCCTCTTAAAAACCTTCTAGTAAGTACTTAATTTTGTTTATCAAATACACGTACAAATAAACCTAGTGTTCAATAAATGATATAATCATAACTCAATGGTTCTTATCGAAATGATAAGATCACTAATAAAGTGATAAGATCACTAATAAAGTGATACGAGACCCACTAACAGGTCAACAGTGCATATAAATTTTGCAACATTTAAATCGTGTGAAAAATCAAAGGAAGAAAAAAAAAAGGATACAATGTGTTGGGTTCTTTAAACTGTCAAATAAACCATATTGTGGATTTGTGGAATATGACACACAATAAAAATAAGTAGTGGATGTTGTCTTACACAAAATAATAATAATAATATCAAAAAATAATGAGAAAAATAATATATATATTAACAAAATGTGAACTCCTACCAATGGGGTTTTAAAACTAAACTGGTACCAGCTATTACCTCTAATCTCCTGATTGAATCTGGGTGATGGACTCAATGGTCCGTTATTGCATTATTATCTTAAAAACAGTAAACAAAAAGCTATATTAACTACCACAAACTATGTAATTAGGACAAACTGTTAAAATATAAAACGACAAATAAACAGAGTGTGTATAGTTTGGCCAAAACTAGTCCACAAACTCCTAAAGGTGTGTTTCCACAGCTTTAAATAGCTTAAAATAATGATATAACAATAGTGTCCTTAAGAGTCTTTGGGAAATCCTTAAAAGTCTAGTAAAAATCCGATGAGAGAAATCCTCAATGTAAAGTGAAGTCCAAAGTCCTAATCCTATGCTTAAGAAAAATACGTTCCATATGGAGACTTGTTCTACTGTAACAATTACCAAAGGATTTTGATCTATGGTCAGAGCTCCACAATGGTTTGTTTGTACTTCAAAAATAATAGGTTGCTTATTACTTATCCGTAACTTGATGAAGCAGAGATGAAAAGGGATTCATGGAGTTTGTAGAAATTGAAAAGTAGTACTCAATGCCAGGTAGCGGCTTCTCACAATCTCCTCAGCTCAGCAGAGTTAGTTCTGTGTAAAAAGTTGAGCTGAGCTGAGTATAACTGAGCTGAGTATAACTTTTTACACAGAACTAACTCTGCTGAGCTGAGGAGATTGTGAGAAGCCGCTACCTGGCATTGAGTACTACTTTTCAATTTCTACAAACTCCATGAATCCCTTTTCATCTCTGCTTCATCAAGTTACGGATAAGTAATAAGCAACCTATTATTTTTGAAGTACAAACAAACCATTGTGGAGCTCTGACCATAGATCAAAATCCTTTGGTAATTGTTACAGTAGAACAAGTCTCCATATGGAACGTATTTTTCTTAAGCATAGGATTAGGACTTTGGACTTCACTTTACATTGAGGATTTCTCTCATCGGATTTTTACTAGACTTTTAAGGATTTCCCAAAGACTCTTAAGGACACTATTGTTATATCATCATTTTAAGCTATTTAAAGCTGTGGAAACACACCTTTAGGAGTTTGTGGACTAGTTTTGGCCAAACTATACACACTCTCTGTTTATTTGTCGTTTTATATTTTAACAGTTTGTCCTAATTACATAGTTTGTGGTAGTTAATATAGCTTTTTGTTTACTGTTTTTAAGATAATAATGCAATAACGGACCATTGAGTCCATCACCCAGATTCAATCAGGAGATTAGAGGTAATAGCTGGTACCAGTTTAGTTTTAAAACCCCATTGGTAGGAGTTCACATTTTGTTAATATATATATTATTTTTCTCATTATGTTTTGATATTAATATTATTATTATTTTGTGTAAGACAACATCCACTACTTATTTTTATTGTGTGTCATATTCCACAAATCCACAATATGGTTTATTTGACAGTTTAAAGAACCCAACACATTGTATCCTTTTTTTTTTCTTACTTTGATTTTTCACACGATTTAAATGTTGCAAAATTTATATGCACTGTTGACCTGTTAGTGGGTCTCGTATCACTTTATTAGTGATCTTATCACTTTATTAGTGATCTTATCATTTCGATAAGAACCATTGAGTTATGATTATATCATTTATTGAACACTAGGTTTATTTGCACGTGTATTTGATAAACAAAATTAAGTACTTACTAGAAGGTTTTTAAGAGGACTCGCGTAAACTGGGACATTGGATATTGGTTATCCAGTTTAACCAACCGGATTAGAATCAATCTGTTATTTGTTGTATTTTAAATCATTTACTGCATTGTATTTTAAACTTCGTTATATGTATTTTGTGTTTTTATTGTATTTTGTGTTTTTATGATTCTGGAGATCAGAATTATATTGGATTTATATATTAAATATTTGGTTGACTTTGAAACATAGAAATTATTGGAGACTATTTTGACTTTCTATTTTTATTTCCTGCGGTATATCTAAGCCATTGGCGCTCCTATATATCCTAATCCATTATCTTGTATATAAGCCTCTGCAGACTGCCCCTTTATTTCAGTTCTTTTGACAGACTTGCAGTTTAGTCAATCAGTGATGGCTCCCAGGTAACTTCACGTGCACAAGCACAGTGTTATCTATATGAAAAACATGAACTAACACCCTCTAGTGGTGAAAAACCTGTTAAAATGCATTCTTAAGAGGGCGGCCTTCAAGGTCTAAGAAATTAGCATATGAACCTCCAAGGTTAAGCTTTCAACTAAGAATATCAAGGGAACAAAGAAAAATTGGTGATAAAAGTAAATTGGAAAATTGTTAAAAATTACATGCCCTATCTGAATCATGAAAGTTTTTTTTTTGGACTAGACTGTCCCTTTAAAGACAATATTTAGATGGTACCTGATCCCATTGAGAACTTCACATATGACTCAAAACAGATTTCAACTATGTTACAGGGTATGTAATGAGATAGGTACATATAACCATATGTGGTGGGAATGTGGGGAAGTTCAAACAATCTGGAGATCACTCTCTACCATGCTTACGGCTAGATTATGAGTTTTGCGGTAAGAGCTGCTCGGTACTAACTTGCAAGTTATTGTCACCACTCACCTCCCTACAGCGCTGGTATTACAGGTTTGCAAAAACCTGGCGTTAGCAGGCAATATTACAGCGTAAAGCAAAACCAGTGCTGCGGTGAGCTGGTTTTACGTGCTTGTGCACGATTTCCCCATAGACATCAATGGGGAGAGTCGGCTAAACACCTGCAATAAAGGAGCGTAAAGCTCCGTAAAGGAGCCCCATTGGTTCCTATGGGGAAAGAAAAGTTATGTTTACACCTAAAACCCTAACATAAACCCTGAGTCTAAACACCCCTAATCTGCCGCCCCCAACATCACCGACACCTACATTACAGTTATTAACCCCTAATCTGCCACCCGGACACCGCCGCCACCTACATTACACTTATTAACCCCTAATCTGCTGCCCCCAATGTCGGCGCAACCTACATTACACTTATTAACCCCTAATCTGCCGCCCCCGACATTGCGCCTACCTACTTACACTTATTAACCCCTAATCTGCCGCCCCCAACATCGCCACCACCTACCTTCACTTATTAACCCTTAATCTGCCACCCCTAACATCGCTGCCACTATACTAAAGTTATTAACCCCTAACCCTAAGTCTAACCCTAACACCCACTAACTTTAATGTAATTAAAATAAATCTAAATAAAACCTACTATTAATAACTAAATAATTCCTATTTAAAACTAAATACTTACCTGTAAAATAAACCCTGAGCTAGCTACAATACAGGGAGTGCAGAATTATTAGGCAAATGAGTATTTTGACCACATCATCCTCTTTATGCATGTTGTCTTACTCCAAGCTGTATAGGCTCGAAAGCCTACTACCAATTAAGCATATTAGGTGATGTGCATCTCTGTAATGAGAAGGGGCGTGGCCTAATGACATCAACACCCTATATCAGGTGTGCATAATTATTAGGCAACTTCCTTTCCTTTGGCAAAATGAGTCAAAAGAAGGACTTGACAGGCTCAGAAAAGTAAAAAATAGTGAGATATCTTGCAGAGGGATGCAGCACTCTTAAAATTGCAAAGCTTCTGAAGCGTGATCATCGAACAATCAAGCGTTTCATTCAAAATAGTCAACAGGGTCACAAGAAGCGTGTGGAAAAACCAAGGCGCAAAATAACTGCCCATGAACTGAGAAAAGTCAAGCGTGCAGCTGCCAAGATGCCACTTGCCACCAGTTTGGCCATATTTCAGAGCTGCAACATCACTGGAGTGCCCAAAAGCACAAGGTGTGCAATACTCAGAGACATGGCCAAGGTAAGAAAGGCTGAAAGATGACCACCACTGAACAAGACACACAAGCTGAAACGTCAAGACTAGGCCAAGAAATATCTCAAGACTGATTTTTCTAAGGTTTTATGGACTGATGAAATGAGAGTGAGTCTTGATGGGCCAGATGGATGGGCCTGTGGCTGGATTGGTAAAGGGCAGAGAGCTCCAGTCCGACTCAGACGCCAGAAAGGTGGAGGTGGAGTACTGGTTTGGGCTGGTATCATCAAAGATGAGCTTGTGGGGCCTTTTTGGGTTGAGGATGGAGTCAAGCTCAACTCCCAGTCCTACTGCCAGTTTCTGGAAGACACCTTCTTCAAGCAGTGGTACAGGAAGAAGTCTGCATCCTTCAAGAAAAACATGATTTTCATGCAGGACAATGCTCCATCACACGCGTCCAAGTACTCCACAGCGTGGCTGGCAAGAAAGGGTATAAAAGAAGAAAATCTAATGACATGGCCTCCTTGTTCACCTGATCTGAACCCCATTGAGAACCTGTGGTCCATCATCAAATGTGAGATTTACAAGGAGGGAAAACAGTACACCTCTCTGAACAGTGTCTGGGAGGCTGTGGTTGCTGCTGCATGCAATGTTGATGGTGAACAGATCAAAACACTGACAGAATCCATGGATGGCAGGCTTTTGAGTGTCCTTGCAAAGAAAGGTGGCTATATTGGTCACTGATTTGTTTTTGTTTTTGAATGTCAGAAATGTATATTTGTGAATGTTGAGATGTTATATTGGTTTCACTGGTAAAAATAAATAATTGAAATGGGTATATATTTGTTTTTAGTTAAGTTGCCTAATAATTATGCACAGTAATAGTCACCTGCACACACAGATATCCCCCTAAAATAGCTATAACTAAAAACTACTTCCAAAACTATTCAGCTTTGATTTTAATGAGTTTTTTGGGTTCATTGAGAACATAGTTGTTCAATAATAAAATTAATCCTCAAAAATACAACTTGCCTAATAATTCTGCACTCCCTGTATAACTAATAGTTACATTGCATCTATCTTAGGTTTTATTTTTATTTCACAGGCAAGTTTGTATTTATTTTAACTGGGTAGACTAGTTAGTAAATCATAGAAATACCTGTTACACTATGCAAGCGTAACTCTAGGGGGCGCTAGAAGAAATATATAAAACAATCTGTAGGATAATACTGAAGTATAGTAAAAACAATAAAAACTTAATAATATAAAATTATCAGATAATGTATAAAGACAAAATAATAATGACAATTACAGAAAAAATGAGACATGGACTCTCATCAAATGTGATGAGATCAATATAAACAGAAAATGCAGCTTAAAACAATATATAACAAATAAATAGTATTAAGTATTTAATAAATTCTTATCTGTATATGATATTGATGCTCAGACAGTCCCAAGATTAGGAGGGCACTTCAGTGGTTTATTAGTCCTCCTGGGTAGCACATATATAAGATTCTCCCTTAGATCCAGAAGTCAGCTCCTTGTCACAAAACCAGTCTGGGTAAATACTCTCTCTGTGCAAAGAAAATCACAAAGACAAGGGCGTCTCCTCGTGTGATATAGTTTGGACAAATGTAAAAATAGGTGAATACAGATTTTATACTCACAAGTAAAGCAGCACTCTGTTGTGCTTATAGAGGCAGACTGGGAGTTCACAGTGTCCCAGTTCACTGACCAAGGCAGTGCAACAAATCACTCCAGGGTAGATTTCAATCAAGCTCAGGCTCTCAGCAAAGAGTTAAAATACCATAGTTTAATGGTGCAATAAAATACAATATAAAATGTCACAAATGTGACCGTAACAATGGATAAACAAGCGACTAGTTTCTCAGATCTCTGTCCGTTTCCTCAGGCTTCTATCCAAAGACTGAGATCTCTGGCTTATAAATGCTAAATGACCACTCTAGGAGTGAAACATAACCACACCTATTCAGGTGTGGAAGTGAACCTGCCTCATCAGGTGTGTGAGTGCACACCTGTTTCAATCAGACCATAGTTAGAATACAATGATTAAAACCATTTCCAAATAATTCACATTCTACTAAAAAACAAACAAGTACTGGACAAATTGGTTAATAAAGGATGTAAAAAACAACAACCATAGCCAAACATTATCTTATGGTGGATATCATGTCAGCATCATATGTTATAGGATATTATTATGGTATTCTAAAATAGTAACATTAAAAAATTGTTCCCCACCCTTTTTAAAAAAATAAATAAATAATATATATATATATACACACATACATATATAAAAAATACATGATATTCTAATTCTTGGTGTTCATACCAAATGTTTTAGTATGTTGTCAGTTAGTCTAAATAAGTTAAAGTTTTATTAAAGCACCTATTGATGTTAACAGCCTTTGGTCAAATATGTATAAGCAAGATTTTCTATAGGAGAGAGCCCTTTAAATTATGCAGGCCTTATTGAAAATATATATATATACACATACATATCCACATCTACACATATTTTAAGTCTAATGCACCTGGTGTTCCCAGGCAGTCTCTCATCCAGGTACTGACCAGGCCTGGCCCTGCTTAGCTTCCAAGATCAAACAGGATCAGGTACATTCAGTGAAGTTTGGTAATATCTTAATCTAAGCGATATGAAATGTATGTCTTAAGCAATAGTAATTGTACTTAGTGAATATCTATTAACCTACTCTAATGTGTAAAAACGGGGTTGTAATACATTATGTTCAATATACAAAAATAAGATGGTATAGAAATACAGTAGTAACAATATTGTTTAATGTGTTGGAGATAATGTTGAGGTGTATATTGTGAGTGCAGACTTAACTAAAATGATACAATAAAAATATAAATGTTCAGTGAACAGTGTATATGTTTTCTAATGTGCAGCATATATATTCATAAATCCATAATAGTATGGGTGTATTACATGTATTAAACCGGTATATCCTATTTTGGTATAACAAACCCATATCTTGAAGTGGTATATATAGATATACATACACATACATGAACACACATATACGTATATACACACACACACACATACATACATGCATATATACATATATATATATATATATATATATATATACATACACATACACACACACACAAATACACACACATATATATACATATACACATATATACACACCCACACATACACATCGCATGTGCCCTAAATGATTGTGTT